>NC_045746.1:1619502-1645263 GCF_008692095.1 Etheostoma spectabile
TTTGTATATTGGGGGAAATTTTGCCTCATTTGGGCAGTTGCAAGCAAAATATAGAATACCGGCCTCAAGTTTTTTCAGGTTTTTGCAAATTAGAGATTTTGTCAAAAAAAACATACCAAACTTTGAAGTTCTGAATAAACATGATACCCTTGAGGCAATTAACAAATTTGAACTGGGCTCCAGAGGGGCAATCTCTGCTTTCCTTCGTATGCTTCACGGTGGAGCTCCGATAAACACAGAGGTGTATAAACGGGCATGGGCAGAGGAGTTGAATATGGAATTAAATGACGAAATTTGGGGAGAATGTCTACGTAATGTGCAAAGGTGTTCAGTTAATACTAGACACAGTGTGATACAGTTTAAAACGCTCCATAGATTATATTATTCAAGAGAAAAGTTACACAAATTTTACCCTGATATCTCACCAGTATGCAACCGATGTAAGTCCCAGATAGGTACTCTAGCACATTCTTTCTGGGCATGTAGTAAACTTCATTCATATTGGATGTGCATTTTTCTTTTCTTTTCTGAGGCTTTTGGTAGGAATCTGGTACCCTGCCCCTTGGTAGCAATCCTGGGTGCCACAAGTGTCCTCCACTCCATCAATAAATCTGAAGGAAGAGCTATTCAATTTGGGATGGTGATTGCAAAAAAGTTAATTCTACATGTATGGAAAATGGATTCTGTGCCTTCATTTAGTTTGTGGCTGCGAGAACTTTCAAATACTTTGCATCTGGAAAGACTGAGATTTTATAATGAAGACAGAGGAGACAAGTTTGAGAAGATATGGGACCCGATACTGAATCATCTTAAAAATGTGAACCCCTTAGACGTTAACTATTTTATAAGACCTCACTGTGGAAATTTGTGTGATTTGAAAATATCTATTTGTTTAACTTTATCTCAAGATGTTTTTGTTTATAGTATCCATCCTTACCATGACCCTGGAACATTATTGTAATCCTTGATGTGCTGTGTTCTTTATGTACAGTAAATTTAGTTTTTTTGTTTGTTTTTTTTCTTCTTTTTTTTTCTTTTTGTCAGGTTTTTATTTTCTGTTTTCCCTCTCCCCTTTCCTTGAAAATAAAATAAAATAAAAAAATAATAAAATAATTGGACTTAATATTTAGCACTTCAGAACAAAGATACACTTTACACTTTAGCTTTTTTAGGAACCGTTCTGTCAAGCACAACAGATATGAATTAAAGTTGTACAGTATTACCACCAAACTATTGATAAAAGCTACAATATTAACTTGACTAAAACAGGAAGTTGAAAGAAGCTAAAGTTTAAAGTCATTCTGTAAATATTACCCTAAAGATCACTTACAGCACTTTGACCAGCTAACAGAAAACAACAATGTTCCTCTGAGTGATCAACTTGTGTTTTGTGTTATAAAGAATATAATGAGGGGGATATTTACTGTCCTTCACAAAGCCTTGTTGTCATGCTTGTGCAGATAAACTGTAGTTTTTCTGAGGCTGTCTATGCAGGAGTGTTGTTATTGATCCATATTTTGTCTTCCTTTCTTGCAGGAACAAGAAATTGTGTTGCATTTTATCTTCAATGCGTGTCTGCAAGTGAGGTGAAGTGACTCACTTTAGCAGCCCACTCGTCCTTTGTTGTTACCTAAGACGGCGTGCATTACGATTGTCAATCACTGTAGTCTGTCACTCAGTATGTCACAAGGCCACACGTCTTACTGTTGTTGTGGAAACAGTGGTGAGATGAGTTAGATAAGTTAAATTCAAACGCCAACATCTTTTCTAAATCTTACATAATCTTGGTTTCACATTGGAACTTTGGTTATATGACACAGCTGGACAATAACACGAGGAAAAAGAAACAATTGTGTTGGCTCCTCATGTCAGAGTGTCCTTGAGCAACTCACATAACTCCAAATTGCTCCTGATGTATGTGTATGGAAGAAAATAGAAGATGCCCTAGACAAAAGAATTTGCCAAATGTATGTAATGCTGATTCCTTTATCAACTGTAGCTCGAGTGCCTGGTAATCACAGGGATGTCCACGTGTCCATAAGCAAAACAATGAACCCCAAAATCCTTCGGATTTGCGTGTCGCTTCAGACAAATTTAATTGTATGAGGTTTTTTAACATTAATATGCGTTCCCCAATCCCCAATGGCTAGAAATGGCGTTAGGTGTAAACTGAGCCCTGGGTATCCTGTTCTGCCTTTGAGAAAATGAAAGCTCAGATGGGCCGATCTGGAATCTTGTTCCTTATGAGGTCATAAGGAGGAAGATTACCTCCACTTTCTCTGCTTTGCCCTCCCAGAGAATTTGGCCCACCCATGAGAGAGAGACATCATCTTTCAAAGAAGCAAAGTGGCAGTTGGTCAAGGCCACACCCCCCAGCCTCCACTTCGCACCCCCTCTCTCCTCCTCAATAGCTACAGACACAGAAATGGCATGTCCTAAGGAAAGCTCATTGTGGGACTGGCTCTAGTGGCTGTAATTCTGCACCAAGGTAGAATTTCAGAGACTTCAGATATGGCATTAGGGGACCACTGAGGTCTATATAAAAGCATCCAAAAAGCACCATGTCATGGAACCTTTAGAGCAATGGATGATGATGATCTACACCATATCACTTGGCCACAACCCCTATATTGCATAAGTGGAAAAATAGATCAAATGTGTAAATTAGTTCCATATACATTTCTTTCCTTATTTCATTTTAAAAAATATCACTAAAAAATTAAGAAAATATCACAATTGTTGTGTTCCCAGTGTTAACCTGTAGGGGGCCTCCACAGTTTGATAATACACTGAAATGGTTTAATGCTGCACACACACACACACACACGTTCCTCTAGCTCAGAGGGAAGTGAAGCAATACAAAAGATTGCACTTGTTCTCCACTCAACAATGTTGTAGTGTGATTACAACGACTCTCTTCCTCCTTGCAATGTGTTCTTCCTGTTTCTGGCACCACGCTGAGGGCAAAGTGCTACTCTAAGGATCATACGACTAATTTTTTGTGAATAATGCAGATGATAAAAAAGAGAAACACTTGCTTACTTCTATCAAGACGCACAAATCCACATACACAGTACTCATTAACTATCTGTCAGGCCCTAATTTTTTACTTTACATGGATCTGAGGCCATAATTGAAGAGGTGGTTCAAATAAAACACTTTAAGAGATTGTATTATATGACCTGCCAGCACATTTTTTTTCTTCTTTATTCTGTGGTTGTCACCCCCTCTCTTTTCTGAACCTCTCTGGCCCTCACCTCTGCCCTGGTTGCATTAGCTTTATTGCTTTCTTTCTCATGTCTCCTTCAGCCTCTCTTCTCACTTATCGTCCCTGTACCCTGTGATCTGCCTCTCTCCCACCCTCCACTTCCCTCCTGATCTTCATTATCCCCCATCTTTTCCTTTCTTCTCTCCAGCCAGATTTGTAATGGTGCTCACTCTCTGAAAATCCTCCCACTCCCTAGCAACGCGCCTTCTCACTAACTGTAGCCTCTGCTGCCACTGATGCAGGAGGTGGCGTCGGGAGGTAAAACTACATCAGAGGCGATTGCATATTGCTTTGGCTCATTTTCCAGTTGTCAGCTGTAGCTGGAAATAATTCTCCCTGTCTCTCTTGTTGTTCACTCATTCTTTCTTTGCCTTTTTTTCTCATTTCTTTTATTACTATCAAACACTCTTTTTCTCCCTCTTTTCTCTTTCTGTCCTGCTTATCTGCGTGTTTCATCATCCCTCTCTCACCCTGAAAAGAATTCAATTCACAAGCTTTCCGGACACATGTATGTGTGGAATTGTGTTGGCCGCCCCTTCTCTATAATTTTACACAAAGTCAACAACCAGGGCTGCTGCGTGGGCTGCTTGTGAACACAAAAAGAAAGACTAATGGGAAAAAAAACAAGGGAAGAGTAAAAGATGGAGGGAGGAGAGAGCAATGAGACACTGCCTATGTTTCCCAAAGATGGGCTCATGCTGTATGCATTTATTTATGCTGTACATGTAGTTTTAATTGACAGCAAGTCTTCCATTTATGCCAGTATTTTCAGTCACTGATCATGATTCTTATGAACCCAGACATGAAGAATGCACTCCTGTTGTCATTCAACTATACTGTAGTCCATCTATCAGTAATATACTAGTACAAACTATTAAATTGTGCCATGGTTCTGGTTTTATTTGCTCAGGTTTTGAAATTTCTGTCTCTGGGATTCCTACCCCAATAGTGGCAAATTTCATTTATGTTTCCAATAGCAAAAAAAATTAAGAAATCTCAAAGACAGATAGGACAAATTGCCAAATAAAACCCAAACCATTCATGTGCTTGGCTACATACCACTACCCACTGTAGCTATGTGAACTGAGCGGCATTCACTTTTTTGGCCTTTTGGGGGCAGCGGAAACAACCTGTAAACACATTACTGACATATCACCTTTTAAGTGTATATAGCTTGCATGTTGGCAAATACTTATTTTACATATCCACAGACTCTGAGCAACAATATCATTCATTTGGAGTCATGTCTTTGTCCATGTGATGTCCCTAAGTTCAATATCCACTCTCTTTTAGCTCTATTTGGGTCTCCATCAACTTCTGAGGAAAATATCTGGCCCTTTAATTCTCGCTCCACTATGTTCACCAGGTAGTCGCTAACTTGGTCTGTTTTCCATTTGGTGCTGGACAGGAAGTGTACAGTGGGTTTTTCAGAGCTTTTTCTTTGAAAACAGGTGCCTGCTGAGATGAAAAGTGACATGATTAAAGTGGTAAGAGCAAACCTAAACAGTGTAATAGCATCAAAATGAAAAGGAGATTGTATCATTTGGTTGGAAATGCTCTTAATGTTGGGAAGTTCAGAATCAAGCAAACACCCACACTGGTGAAGTACCGAACAGGACACTGAATGCCAGCCAGTGCAGCCTAGACTGACGCTGCTGTATAAAGGAAAGAGCAAATGGAATTGACGAATTTGCTTGTTGTTGTTGTTACAATCCAAAGGTTATTATAGATTAGTTCATGTTGACCTTGTCTTGTGGCTGTCGTGTTCCAGAAGCCTCCTTCATGATGACTCATAAGATAAAATGTTTGTAGGAAAACACACACAAGTGCTTCATCATGAAAAAACACAACAAGATAATACCAGAAAAAAGCTGAAAATGCTGTGATGAATACAAAGTGCAGACAATGTTTTTTTCACTTTTCATTGAGGCGTTTCTTTAATATCCCACTGAAGCAGAGCAATATACATGACTTCTGTGAAAAGATGTCCTCTATCTTTTCTCGATATTTGTTGGCTCTGTCTCCTCTTCAATGTGGGTCCACATTCTTGTCTCAGGATTTATTGTGTACTTGCCAAATCATTACTTAGTTTCTGTCAGGTCTTCAGACATCCTTCTGTCAGACACCAAACACTGTATAGACGACCAAAAACGCCTCCCACCATCTCATCGTTTGACTCAATTCATTGGGACACAAATGAGAAGTTGCTGCTGAGTAGCATAAGGCTGACTAATCAAAAGTTTTAGCATCCCACGGCCAAGCCGCAAGATTTGGCATCATCTGAGTATATGGCAACACTAGCGCATGAGCTCATGGTTCCCACGTCCTTGAGTTTGGACCGGGTTACCAGTTTCTTCTTTGTGCTTTTCAGAAGAACTCCTGGGTTTTCATGGTGGCCAGGATGTGGCTTTATTCAGTGTCCATTACCCTCAGAAGGATGCCAGATTAACATAATTGTGTGTGTGTGTGTGTGTGTGTGTGTGTGTGTGTGTGTGTGTGTGTGTGTGTGTGTGTGTGTGTGTGTGTGTGTGTGTGTGTGTGTGTGTGTGTGTGTGTGTGTGTGTGTGTGTGTGTGTGTGTGCTTGTGTTTGTGCGTGTGTGCATGCTTGCGTGAGAGAAAGAGAGAGGACACTGGCTTAAGTTAAACCCATGCTGGCTTCACCGATGAAAAGAAACATTCAAATGCTGATGAACCGGAAAGACGAACTTGATTCCACTCTCCAATGCTGTGAGAGAGTCTTGGCCTGTCTATCTCAGCTAAAATCTATTTCTTTTAACGAAATGAAATGTATTTGCTGTTACCAATAGGGCTTGGTGTCAAGGTGGGTGTAGTACTTTATGAGTACCAACAAACTGTCCTAAGCTGAAAGATGGCATTAGATGCTTGGTCAGATTAGTCTTGTGTCATTATTTATTTAAAATATCTTCATTAGGGTCCGACTTTGAGTCATATTAGACAGTATTTTATCAAAACAAGGTTCTGCTTTGTGTATGTTGATTTAGATTTGCTTTGTTAAACGTTAGCTTACCCATAATTGGGAGTACAATTCAACCTGCCTAAACAGTTATAGTATATAATGTCATCAATGGCTCTGGAGGAATATGTTTTTAAACTGACAAAACTACCCTGATGATCTCATAGAGATGTTGTGGGGGTTATCTTGGCTTAAGCTTGGATACCACACATTTTTTCTGTCTCTTGTAACTTCCCAAATTATAGAAGTGCAATAGTAAATTGCTGGATTTACCCTCTTAAAAAACATGTTTATATTTATCAATGTGAGATAGATAGATTTTAAAAACAGATTGAAATCCAGGTATCGGATTGGAGCCAGTTTAAAAAATATCAGTATGTAACTTATATATTTCTTTGTTTTTTATGTTTTTAAGTGTGATGCATCATTATTTAATGTAAGGATTTGCATGAAATATCTATGTTGCTGCTTTAGATGTTTTTTAATACACAAAGTTTCAGGAACAAATTGCTTTGTGACAGAAATGTAGATGTATGTAGGTCATATAAGGTTGGTGTAACTAGTACATTCTCATACTCCAGGGAGGAGAACAGATTTGTAGTCAAGCCAGATGTCATCATTCTGGATTGACTTGATACAAAGCCAGACACAGTGAAAACACAGTCATATACACACATGCAGAGCTTCTTTCGTTGGTTTTTTAGATGCCCTCATGCGTGATGATGAGCTGTCACTACGGTTTCCAGCCCAGCTCCCACTGCCCCTCTTCCTCTGACCATCGAGGCAGAAAGGCTACATGTGTAACACTTTCAGTGACCACTTCTGTCATCCTCCAACTCTGAATAAATCCTCCACCCACGTCCTAACTGTGACACCCTTTGGGCCTCCTGTGGCACATGTGCACTCTGTTGTACTCTTAGAGAAATACAGCTGCAATAGGCACTTAATGTGATTTTACACACTATTGCCCAACCTTCCTTCCATGTCCCCACCCTATTTCTCAGAAGTTGTGTTGTGATATCCTCCCTTCCTGTTCACATGGATGAATTTGTTTAAATCTATATGCAGTCTGTCTCTGCCTGTTCAATCTATCTCTTGAATCCATCAGTTTGATTGTAAGTGTGTACATACCTGTTAACAACAGAAATAGTGCAACATGCCTCGCAGCTTGCAGCTTGGACAATAGCGGTGGTCATTTTGTCGGGTAATGCTGCCCATCTAGAGTACATTGCATCAGTTGCCTGTGTTTTCTTGTTTTGAAAGGTGACTTCCCCATTGTAGCCAGCAGGTGTTGGGTCTAATGTATGCTGGAGGACACGGTGATGTGCTGGGCGGCGTGGGAGAGGAAACTGTGGTTTTCAGAGTTCTTGCCCAATTTTGCCCCACCCTGCTGCAACCCTGCTCATGTGGCTTCTGGATCACCCTCACAGGAAAATGTCTCTCTGTCAAAAATAGTAGTCTACTAGATTATGCAATATTTAATGAACTGCTTGGGGCTGTGGGGAAATATTAACACTCAGAAACATGCTCAGTCATAGCAAGGTGATTGGCTGTAGCATAAGTGTACTTTCATGAACTCTAAATTGCTGGTACTGTTGCTAAGCACAGCGCATGCAGATAAAAATAATAATGGTGAAAGATTCACCTCTCGAAATTCTTGTCAATGAGAATCTTGGTTTTGCATTGCAGTCTTGCATTAAATCTACTTAGTCAGTCCTGATATTCTAAGTCTGATTAGACTAAGCAATGTTTTTGTACAGTATTGCAAACCTTAGCCTAAACTCTATTAGCATCCACAACTGGCTTTTACACAGTAGATTATTTATACACATGGGATGTGCTGGTTGTGCACATGGCCATTTTTAATATAACCCCGTAACAACCTGATGTAGTAAGTTAATGATGTGCTCCTTGGCCCTGAGAGTTATGCTTGTTTACAACTGAACTGTTAGCTTGTTCGCCAGCCTGTTCAGAGATGAACAGCTATAAGGCTTTGGTCTGCTGGTTCATTGGTTGAGTGCTTTAGCTGTTATCTTTTCCCTTCAGGTGTAGCCAGCAGCAGCAAGGCACAACATGGGCACTGCCATCTCTGTGGTGCCAGTCTGCACAGCTGGCAGGGATCAGCTGTATTGCTGCTATTGTCTGATGCCCTCGTTGCACTCTGGGACAGAGACAGAAAGGCAAAGAGTAAATGAGCGAGAGAAAAGGATCCAATTGTGGAACAGAGAAAGACAAAATACAATAGCGACAGGGAGAGACGGGGAGAGATCACAGAAGTAGAAATTGGTGACAGCACAAAAAGGAGTTGAAGAATTCACACTGACAAGGAGGCGTCTGCTGGGATTATTCTTTAACATAATGTACCGCAGAGTCAAGACGTACAACCATATAAAGATGAAAAGATATCAATATGCGTACAGTAGGTATCTTTACCAGTTGTTCCTGTTTTTCATTAATATCCTTTTAACTTTTTATTGCATCTCACCATGCTGTCTACTGCACACTAAAGCAGACAGTATATTCAAACAATTCCATGCTGCCTGTTTGCCTAAGTGGTGTTTGCCTGAATAATGTAAGAGAAACAGCTGAGAATCTGAGAAGTTTGAACAAAAAAACGTTGTAGATTCAGTACTCATTTGCAAGTTCCTATTCTGATGCTCTCTTGTTTGCACAATCTTATTTTCTGATAAAAGACCTCTGAATACAAGCATTTATGTTCAACCAACGGTTAGCTGTGTTTGCTCGGTTTAATGCAGCAGCTCTAACTTTTATTAATGATACCAATTCTTAGGTCTAATATTTGGAGAAATTGGGTTTCATGCGCTCATTTTGGTGTAATTACGACCGTCTCTACTGTGCTATTACTTCTTGGAAGAAAGTGGAATCAAAATTCAGTGTGTAATCTCCAGTCTGTTGTTTCTTCCAGTATGAACAGTTTGCAGATATCTAGAAAAGATGTGTGTGTGTGTGTGTGTGTGTGTGTGTGTGTGTGTGTGTGTGTCTACATGCATGAGTATGTGCAAGGTGGGCTGCATTATGGTGCATTATGGTCATCCTCAATCAGACACATGAAGCCACAGGCGTCGCGCACAAACACTAACTCACACATGTGCACCTCAAATGAGTTAGAGAGTTCCATGGCAAATTGGATTTACCACACACGCCCTCATTATTGTAACCAGGGTAACCAGGCGCCCCTTCATAATCATCCTATTTTGTCATCCTTCTTTGAAGGGAGAAAAAGAGGCAGAGGCCTAGATGAAGGGAATTATTTTGTTTTTTTTGGTTTACTGTCTGTCTCTTTCTGTCTATTTCACCCATACCTTTCTTCCATGCTTTGGCAGAGGAAGTCACATTGACATCAATATGTTTTTCCAGTGGTTTTTCCATCTGTCTCCTTAAACTTACCCACCTGCTCGCCTCTTTGTGTATTTAATATCTCTGAGGAGACTGGGCCAGGGGTGACAATAATAGGCTGTAACAACACATTACTCAAGTTCCCTTTTTTGTGCGGGGTTCAAGTTCACGTTCTAGAATTCGGTTTCCGCAGGATTCATGAATTGGCTTTTTGTGTTGTAACAATATCCTTTTGTGTAACGGGTATATGTTCCATTCTTCATTTACACTCCTGATTTTATAGTTTAATGGCCTTTTTAATTGTTGCTTTATAAATACATATTCTGCAGTCCTATGTAGAAAGATGCCTTACACATGGATATAATTTGTTATTGTTTTGTTATTATATCAGCAAGTATTATGCATTGGCTTGAAATCTCACTTTTAAAATATCCTGGTCTTTTTACTCAAGAGTGTTGCTGGGCTGTGGTCAGGTCATGAAAACAAAGTTTGTAATTTTTATTACTTGACTGCTATTTTGTGTCTAAATAATTTAGATAATGTTTCATCTAAATTACTATAAATAAAATTCTGGTGGTAAAATGCTGATACATAAATCAATCAAATTAAATGAATAAATAAAAACTACTGGAATCAGCCTACTAAATATGTTATTTTTTAATTTTATATTTTAAATGTTGGTTGCTAAAACCCACAAATGTCCAAAAGAAATCCAGCATGAACTCATTGGTCTCAATGGTAGTTGCAACCCTGGAGTGCAACGGATATAAATAACCTGCTGTGAACATTGATCATTTTCATGTAACGCATTTAAGACACAAGCAAGCAAGCCTAACTCTTTTCTAAACCAGGGGATTTTACAGGGAAATCAGGGAAATCAGGGAAAAATATAAAAAGGGAAACATGATATGAGTTGTGTTTGGTTTATGTATCCAAGCTAAGTCGCCATTGCTTTTATATTTCTGAAAAAAAGTTTATTGAATATTCAATTTACTCCGCTGTATGTTGAGATGCTGTGGTTTTACGACACTTCCAGCTACCCCAGAAAGGTTAACAGTAAGTAATGTCAGCACATCTAAATGTTTGAGTTAATAATAGAAGAATACCATTGTCTGATGCTAATTACTTTCTCTAGTTTACCAGTATTTTATAGCCAAGGTAGCATCTGTGCAAGAGGCTATATACTTGCAAATTAGCTAGCACCATAACATTAGCCTGGATGCTAATGAGTTGCTGCTTCCATGCTAATAACGGATATTTTAGTTCACAGTACCAGGCGGCACACTGATGCATAACATCAGGGCCAGAGGAGCGAGTGTGTAGGAGGCTGAAGCCGCCCATTCAGCCTTCTGGGATACTTATCATCTGGCTCGTTTCAGAGCTCCATTGTTTGACCCCATTCAAACAACACTATTGTACCGAGCGGGTCTGATTGTGTTACTCCTTGCCATGCCAGTGTGTGTGTGTGTGTGTATGTGTGTGTGTGTGTGTGTTTGTCTGTGTGTCTGATTTGTCTCTGCAGTGTTTTGGTGTCATGTTGAGAATTATTATGGACGTGTTGTGTGTGTGTGTGTGTGTGTGTGTGTGTGTGTGTGTGTGTGTGTGTGTGTGTGGCATTTGTGTTGCGCCCCAGCAGCATGCGTTTGCATTTCCCGAAGCAGGGGAACTCTGCTAGTGACAACAATGTATCCACTCATTGAAATGCAGCGGGGCAAATTCAGCCCAAACGTGACCCTGTTTTCTGGCACTGCTGCCTGTAAAGTAGCTCATAGTCAGAAACTGCTGCTGGGAGAGAGAAAGAAAATTGTTGAAACGTCTGAATACCTGGATTTGAAACTTTTCATAACTGCAATTTTCCATTTCCATTTTTTTGCTAAGAATAACTCTGAGTTTAATATCAGAAATGTTTTGCACATTAATCATGATAGTCACCAGAACATGAGGATTATAGCAGGGAACAGATGGGAGTGGGACGTATCTGCATAAGAAAGTGGGCTTTGCTTTGCATCTTTGTGGCTCTAAATTGTTTTGTTATGCAGTTTATTTCACCAATTTCTGATTAAAATCACTGATTTTAAGATGCATGTACGCTTCTCTGCCACTTCTCATTTGTGTGTGAATGTGTGTTTGCATTCGGGCTGCAACTAACAAACAACCAACGTTTTAACTTTTTTTAAATCATTTAGTTAAATATCAGAAAAAATAATAATCAATTTCCATCAAAATGTCAATGTCTTGTCTACAATATTCAAATGTTTAGTTTAGAGTGTTATAAACCAGAAAATAACAGCAAATGTTCACTATGTGTCACATTATTATACTATTATACTATAAATTACTATAAATGAAAAGACTAATCAATTATATGAATTGGTATTCTACCAAGAGGCTATTGCACCACTTATAGGCTAAATCTAATAGTCGAACATCCTTCTCCTCAAAGAAATCCTCTCATCCTATACATTTGTAAACATCGCTGTTCACCCCACAAGTTACTTTCAGTGACATGTTCTTCATATGTATTCAGTCTGAATTGTCTGGACTAGCCTCAGTGAAAATGAGTTTGTCTCCAGGTCTGTTCCCTTGAGCTTTGGCCTTAAAGGGAGGCGGTGGCAAGGGAGAGGGAGTCTAAAGGAAAAGTGATAATGAGTTGACTTGAAGCCTAGTTTCTATTTTGGTTGGGAATTGGTTTGTGTAAATGGGGTGTGAGTCAGAGAAACTGCACAGTAAAGACAAATGGAGGCATGGTGTAAGACAGAGAAAGAAATTCAGTCTCTGCCTGCTTTTTTTGACTTTTTTCAACTTAGAATAAAATACATTAAAGGTCAAAAAGAGACAATACTGCATGCTCCCAGTAATTTGGGACTGAATATGAAATGCTTGAGAGGTACTGGTGTGGGGCCTAATCGGGATGGTGCAACATTCTTAAAATGCTGGATCGAAACTATTTCACACTGCCAATGACTGAATTGCATTATTCATTATATATGACACACATTTAGAGTTAGTTTAGTTCACTAGATGCACCAGTTGGCTTTGGGTGTCCAGATGTACCAAACACATCTCAGTGACTGAGCTACAATGGTTGAAGCTAAAGCTGTGGTCATTATATGTCCAAGGTATATGCAACGTAGTCACAAGAGAATTTTTGCCAAGCTGGCAGCGTGGCTCGAGTGAAGACAGTCTCAGTCGGCCCATCACTTTGGTCCATATTGAAACATGTGTTGATTGTCATGAAGTCAGTCATTCATATATCCGGTTTTGATTTGTCCAATACTTTAGTTTATAAACGCAAAACTGATGACATTCCCATCAGCCTCATACTAACTTTGCAATGTATTGTATGTGCAATACTGTGAATTCAATCATTCAGTCTGTCTGCTTATCATATTCAGCTTTTTACTGTTACTGTTGACTTATTTATCATATCTTGCATTTTAACTGATGCCTCTTGTTATTGCTGCTATAGCACTGCAAATGTCCCTGCTGTGGGAGAAATAAATGATTATCTTATTTTATCCTATCTGTCATTGTGAGCATTTTAGCATTTAGCTCTGTATGTGTGTGTGTGTGTTTATTCGCTGCGTCCGCATCACTATGGAGACTTAGCAGCAGCAGATGACAGCAGACGTTATCAGCTCTGCTGAGGCCCACTCAATGTGGGCCAAGTGAAAAAATAGAGACAGAGCTATCAGTGTGGTCCCATGATTCCTAGTGAGCAGTGAAGGAAGGACAAGTAGAGCCACATCTCACACACGCCATTTCACTTACACACACACACACACACACACACACACACACACACACACACACACACATTTTTACACCCTTTTTGCATGTCCTTGTTGGCTGAAAATACAGAATCTAATTATTCCTGGTAATCACCAGCCACTCAAGCTGACTCACTATAAAGCACCATACTGTGCATACTGACACACACACATGCACACACCACTGACCCTCCCCTTACAGTACACACACACATGCACACACTTACTCATACAAGTGTTCTCCAAAAAGCACACTCTCACTTCAGCTTTGCACAGGATGTTATGAAATCAGCACTGTTGCTGAAACTTAGTGAAGGTTGCTGGTTGTCCACACACACACACACACACACACATTCTCGTGCAGACAGCTGAATCTCAGTTCAGTCCTCTCTGCCGCCCGAGCAAGGAGCCTGCCGGTGATCACACTGTTGCCTGAAGCGAAGAGGCCGAGTCGGCGTTGATTCAATTTTACAGCCCAGTCACTCTCTCTGAAGCTCCGATTAGTCAGCCGAGGGGGAGAGGAGAAGAAGACGAAAAGGAATAGTGATGGCTATGACCGACATTGCGGAGGACAACCTGGATGAGATGATGCGCGAAGAAGCGGAGGATGTCTTCTATGAGGATGGTAAGGCTTGCCAAGGGTCAGTTGTTAGGAGTGAAAGCAGGTGAGGGTTTACAGGTGGGCTGCAGGGCTGGTCGAGGAACACAGCCAAGTCAGACTAGTCTGTTGGGGACTTGTTGTTGTGATCAGGGTTAAGAAAAGGGCAACGTGGTGGTTGAAGTGTGGCACAGAGGGATCTCTTTAGCTGTGTAGGTGGGGTTGTTTGCGGCATGGTTGAGTAGGCTCGGATACACACTGATGCTTTTAGGTCACTACCAAAAATGGATTTAAGAGAAAGAAAAGTGTCAGTTGAAGTCATATTCAGCAGTTATTGTAATAATTAGTAAATGTAATGAATCTTTGACTGATGAGAACACCATGCTTTCTCACTCCAGTTCCCATTTGCAGGAACTCTGTGCAGTTTGTTTATTGATTTTTCAACTTTTACCCTTTTTAGAAAGCCAAGAGCAGCCGTGCCCTCTGCAATGTGGGCGTTCTTGTATAACAGGCAAACGTTTTAAGCAAGCATTATGCACCACAAGACAATCTTTTCAACATGCACTTTGTGTGAGTGTTATTTTTTATTTCAAAACCAGCTGTAACCATAACCTTTGCTCAGTTGGATCCTGAAAGAGTGATGAGCAGTAAAGTTCCAGCAGAACCTGCATGGTGATCATTCAGAGGTAGAAGAAAAGGTTGTATAATAATTGACTACTGTTCAATGTTTTTGCAGCCATTAAAATAGTGGTCTCTGACCATAATTATGGCTAAAGCATTATGGATGATAATTCTTCATAGATTGGCTCAGCACTTGCATATGTCACTCTGTGTATCAGTATAATGCCTTCTGTGTTTAAAACAGTACTCTACCAATGTAGCATTCCACTTTTATAATGTTGCTGGATTCACAATGGACAGTTTAAAAAATGTATGCAGCAGAATCAGAGATTTTTATTTTTTAATTCCAACTGGTGCTAAGTTATACTGTTTTTCACAGTATAACTTAGTTACTGAGCTTTACAGTTCTGATGGAAAGATGCTACGATTTGACAAAGCCAGGCTGGCTGTTTTTCCGTTTCCATTACCTATGCTATGCTAAGATGACAGGATGCTAGCTGTAGAAATATATTAAACTGACATACATTAAAGTGGTTTTGATCATCTTATCTAACTCTCTCACACAAGTTGCAAAACAGTTGATTACACTCATTTTAAACCATATTCGCAACACACAAACACGCTCAGAGCTAAGTGCTCTACCACATAATATCTTTTAAATGCACAGAAACTGCTTACACTGTACACATTAACACTGGTATCAGAATCAGCTTTACTCGCCAGGTATGAGGACACATATTTTTATACATTTAAAGATGTTTAAACCCCACACATGCTAGTGATCTGCAGCAGTTCCCCTGATGATGAGTGGACAGTGAGCAGGAGGATATTCCCAGATATTGCATCATTTGGTGTGTAATGTATGTTAATGCCGCTACTGACCCACTTCTCTCTGAGATACACCAATGGTAATATGACGTTCCCTTTGAACAACACAGCCAGGAGGTACGCAGCCAGATGACTCTCTGCAACAAACCAGCCAATCACAGCGCACAGATTTATCTGGAAGTTGGCCAGCAGGCATCAGCGTGTTTATTTGCAGAAACAGCTGAAGGTTGCAGAGTATGCATCACTTACATTCTAATTAGCTCTTTGGGTTAGTGATGGAAATTATGCAATTTAAGTGTTCAAATTTTATTGTCGCTAAATGCAAATTTACTACCACTGACCTATATTCTTTGTAATTCATTTGTTTCATTATTAGTAGTGGACTTGCAAATCTTTGAGCTTTTCCACCCACAAAATTAGAGTTAGGTGTAAAATGAACTCAGCTTGAAGTGTGGGGCGTGTGATTTTGTCAGAGTCTTATGTAGTGTAGTTTCCAACGTAGGGGTCTAAACCCCACAAGGGGTCACAAGATAAATCTAAAGGGTTGGCCAGAAGATTACAGAGGCAGGAAATACATGCAATTAAGATTATTTTTTGGGGTTTTCCGATGCAGATGTGCATTGCCCTTAAGAGTCTACGGCTTTACTTTAATCTTTTTCTTTTCATGCCTCTAGTACTTTCTACTTCTACTTCCGTTAAGTACATTTTTCTTATAGTACTTTCATATGTTTACTTAAGTAACATTTTTAATGCAGGACGTTTACTTGTAACAGAGTATTTTATACTGTGGTATTAGTACTTTCACTTAAGTAAATGATCAGAATACTTCTTCCACCACTGGTTAAAATTTCACTCAAAACTACAAAAGTCAACTTCATGTTGTATCTGGAACATCAACGTTTAACATGTGCCAATCAATATTATACATGTTGAGATCTTTCACGAGACAAGTGAAAACTTTGTTCTGTTGGTGGTGCTAGATGAAAAGTGAGGGGCTCACTAGTGACACCATAAATATGAGTACTGAAGTATTTTGTGGCAATCCATCCAAAGAATCGCTGAGATATTTCAGTTTGGACAAAAGTGGAGGATTGGTTAAAATTGCCATTCCTATAGAGCCACTGAGCACCACTGATCTTATGTGATGTAGTAATAGATTTTATGGTGTTGGCAATGTGGAAATATCCGTAAAATGCATGAATTAAAAATAATAAGTGAAAGATTAAGACAAGAGGCCATAAAGCAAGTAACATCCCACGTTGAATTACAACTACAAGCTTAACCAACATGTGGCACTGACTTCAGAGTGACAGTTAGAAAAATGGAGTGTATCAGATGTCTTTGATTTCATTTCTGCACTCCCAGAGACAATAGGTTGTACATGGCATGAATACTCTAGATATTCTAGCGTGTCGTTCTTTTGCTGCTGTGCTGCAAGCTGAATTATGACTAAAGGAGCACTTATTTTAGTCAGCGGCAGAAATGTCAGAGTGCCTGAACAGAGCAGACACACAACCACAAGCGCACTTTCTCTCTCCCTTTTCCTGCCTTTTCTCCTCACACACACTCTCAGTGAGTTCAGGTCGCATGAATTAGCAAAGAGCCGCTGTTGGCTCAGCTTAGTCGGAACAATGTGTTTTAGCTTCACCCCTGCCAGCCTCAGTTAGTGCTTCCTCTTTTAAGTCAAAGCAGAAATCAATTAAAAAGCTAAATTATATATACACATGAAGTGGTTATACTATACACACACGTAAACAAAAACAGCAACGCTTTCTTCCCTTGTTATCACACTTTACCACACACATGCACAGAATTATCAGAAAAAAATGGCTACACACCAAATGAAAGTACACAGCAGCTTCATTGAGACCAAAATAAACACAATTAATTCCTTCCTTCTTCAAAAGGCCTGATTTTGCTCTACTCTACTCATATGGTTTGCGATGGAGTGGTAAACAGTGTGCAAAAGCCAAGAACAGAAGAGTAGAGTGTCCCCAAGGAAGGCCGCAGTAGTTGGGTTCTAATGCCATCAATGGTACCTGCTCAACTTGCCTCGACTCGACTTGGCCGCAGTGCCCCGTCCTCCTTTTTCCATTGCAGATTAGTGGCCTACCGCGACACACACACAGAACGTCGAAGGTGTGTTGCTTTTGATTCTCGGCATGCGCCAGAAGACAAATCAGTTTCAAAAGAAGCTGGAGGCAGCAAAAAAAAAAAAAAAAAAGCTGGCTAAACTATTTAAACACGGCGGGGTTGTTCAGGACACCCCCTGGCTGTCGCCAGCAATGATGATGCAGTGAATGGTGACGATTCTCTCCGACCAATCAGTGGTCTGCGGGTTTTCACGTCACCTTTTGGTATCGCCTCAGCTGGCTAGGAGCCTTGACTAAGGTAATACTTACAAAAGCACGTTAGCAGGTACCAGGGACTTTTTTGCATAATGGAAAACCAAAAAAGGCGAGTAGAGTCGAGGCGAGTCGAGTAGGTACCATGCAGTGGAAAAAACGCCATAAATAAACCTGTGTTTGACTAACTGGGTAGGGTCAGAAAGCATGACAGAGCTGTCCGCAGTCACAAGTGAAGAGCTTGTAAAAAAAGCCCTCTGCATTACATTTACACTCAAGAACCACATGGGAAATGACTTTTCCTTTGACTTTTAAACAAGTTGCATGTTGCTGCTTTGTAGTTGTATGCGTGTTAAGAACTTAACCCCTTTCATTTAATACAGTTGTGACTTATGTGTTTAAATCCACTCTGATGCAGAATGGTTTCGGATTGTTCCTGTTTCTTATGCAACAGGATGCATTCCCACTCCTACTCTGACTACCAATTACATGACAAAACCACTAAATGCTGGGCTCAACAGCTATTGTTTGTTTGTTTTTAAGTTTGTTTATTAAACCTTATTCTGGCACAATGGCATGTCAGTCACACATATTTCATGGGAGTTTTCCATTCAGCCAAAGTCCATCCACAGATTTTTTTAGAATTTCTTAAGTCCAACAATGTAGTTTTGGTAATTAAATAAATCCTGAGTGGAGGGGTCTATGTGATGGAGTGAGGTGACACTACACCTGAATGGGGTTAAACTTTGATGTATTTTCACACCAGACTTTGCCTAAGGGCTTTTCTTTCATGTTCTCAGCTAAACAACACCTAAGGAGGGAACAAATCAACAATGTAAAGGCATGACACAACATGCAGGCTTATTTTAAAGCAAGCATGCCACAAACACAATGTTTAGGTCTCATTTCCACACTGCAAGAGCTGTTCTCACAGCAAGTGGTGGTTGTAGAAGGGCAGCATTCCTCCAGTAATCTAAGACACAAGAGACACTAATACAGAGAAAAGTTACCTAGGCTATCTGAGCCACATACATTAACTGAAAGGTTAAAAGATTTTCAAGTCAGATAAGACAACAACACATTGATTGATTGATCAATGATTATTTAACAAAATTATTATTATAACATTATTTTTTTTGCCACTATCTGACTGTGGTTATGTAAGGTATCCCAAAAAGAACTGCTTCCAAGTAATTCCAGGCTACATGTATTTTTGCCCATTGTACATCTCAAAGAAACGTAAAGCTTTAGAGCTTAACTTTTTGATATTAATGAACCTCCGTTACTTTCAAGCCATTGCCAAATGAGTTGCTACAAAGCTAATTTAGAGCTCCACACAACTCTCTCTGTATTTCTCAGTGTGGCTATGTTCAGAAGATTGTGTTGTCAAGATAATTACCTCTTCTGAAGAGCCCAACAGGTTTTTTAATGTGTGTCCACCTTGGCTACTAGCAACTGAGTGGAGGAGGAGTGCTGGTGCGTGCGCAATCACTTAAGGCTTGTATCATGTGGACGCGTGGACAGTTTTTTCATTTTAATTTTTTTGGGAACATTTTAGGCCTTTACATGACAGGATGACTGAAGAAGTGAAAGGGGGTAACAGAAACGCACTATAGCTTTAAGTAGAGACAGAATAAAGTAAACTAAGATTTTTGAAGACGTTATCATCATCTACCTTACATTGCAATTCTTCTGTCCTGTGAAATAAAACAGATGAAAGTAATCTTGCTTTGGTGGATTTTGTTGTAAGAGATGCTATCAAGGTACTGTTAAAGTGTGTTTCATAGACTCAGCTCACTTGCGGGCTCAGATTTTCTGTCTCCAGTGTCCACCGGCTGAGGGACCGTGGAACCCGCGCTGTTGCTGACAACCAGGCCGTAACCAGCTAACTAGCGGACCTCTGAATCTTTTCACAACAACATGGCCATTTGGAACATAGCATCTAAAAAACCAACTGATCAACATGATTCAGGTTGGCAAACACTGGTTTGTTTCTTGTATGTATCATAGCAACAGTTTGTGTATCCGGATTCCCTTCATGCAGACGCAGCTACTTCTTTGATGTCAGTTTGGTGTGTCTGGGCTTCTAGAGTTAGGCGTTAGACAACACATCATGTCCATGAGAGCCTCTGCAGTATATTGCAAACCAACTTGGTTTAACCAAGATGCAGAAACATAAATGGACTTGAAGTGTTATGTAACTACTGAGTGTAATTTTATTTTTGCAAACAAGGAAATTTAATATTTGTAGAGACAAGTGGAGGCTTTGGTATTCAGTTTGGTCATTCAGCATCTTCCACACTCAACTGTCGTATCTGCTGAGGAGAAACATAAGCAGGATGAGATTTTTAATCTGGGTCATCTGGGGTCAAAGAATTTTGTTTGATTTTATTATCATTATTTAATTTAATTGATAATGTTCATATTTACTCAAGGCAGTGTGTCAATGTCAGCATGTCCTTCATTGGAATAATTAATTTAACATACCTTTCTATCAAAGCATTTATGTTTTCAGGTGCAAACCCTGACTATACTCTACTCCTGTACTACATGACTATACTAACATATGTAGACTTTATGGATACCATGATCAAGCTAACTTTTGTCACTCTCTCTGCTGCAGAGCACTGGTATGGCTAAAGTGTTGCAATCTGACTGGGAAATACTTTGATCAGTGTTCATTATGCTTTCTGTCAACTTTCTATGAAAATTTAGTGAATGATAATATCATTCGGTGGAAGCACTGTACGTATCTGAGCTGCAGTGTACAGGGCAGGAGGGGCAGTGTTAGAGCCAAAGAGGTCAGTGCTAGAGGTTGGAGAATGATCTAAAACTGACTTGATCTACTTGACCTACTATAAAACACACACACACATACACACACACACACGAACTGATTCACTCTTCTGCAACCTCGCACACACACAGGCATTGTCTTCCATCCTCAACTTACACACACTGGCAGTCCACCCACACATACTGTCTGTCCATAGATGTTGTCTCTGTCCACAGCGATACAACACACTGAAGAACAGGACAATACCGTAGTTTGTGCGTCAGTGGTTGCTCTGTGTTGCGAATAGCTCTGACCTGAGGGGACCTACTGTAGCTGGAATATTACCGCTCCAGATGTCCCTCTTCTTGCTTCTGACAGTTGGCTCCACTGACCTACTTTAGCCAAAAGACTCAAACTACTATTATTTTCTGCAGTTTTTTATGACAGAAGGCTGAAGGAATTAAAGAGAGGAAAACATTCTTTGCATTTTGGGACTTTTTGAATTTTTAATGGTGCAACATTTAGTAAGCCAGATGCAAGAGTAGAAATGTTTCTTTGTCTCAGCTGTAAGTGTAACCTCGTCTCAGTGTTTTGGTCCCAAATGTTTACTTGTGACTTATAAGAAGGCAGTTTCACTGTACTGCTAACCTTTTTTTTTACAGTTCCCATGTGGTCACTATGACAATCTGTGCTGCGGGCAACACTGGGCGTGCAGGGTTTACACTTAGTGGTTTGGAACCTTTCTAACAATGAGGTAATCCTGTTTAAAACATGAAACAGACCACCCATGACTCTTCACAGAGGGGTAACCTGCTAAAAGATTGGAGATCAAGTTTTGCTCCTTATTGGGCAGCTAGTCACAAAGTGTAATGCTGCTACAGAAATTAGTTTTTGCTTTTGTTGACATTGCAAGACAGGTTGTTTGTGCTGCAGTCATGTGTCGGAATTATCGAAAAATGTAGTTCCTGACTGGGAAAATTCACACTGAATTAACATTATGATATAGGGTATGCCTTGGCAGCGGTCTGTGCTCTCCGAGTGCCCTTTTAGTTTTCTTTGGGTTTGTCACTATGAGCTCCCCTTTCACCCCTCTTACCTATAGTCATTTGATCCATTGCTGACATAAACAAAAATATTTTGCAGCTGTAACATATACAAGTAGTCAGAAACTAATTTAAAAATAGCTATATTGTTAGCAAACACCTGCAGTCCGCAGGCCTGCAGCATGACAGGTCTTCATCCCCTCAGGGCCGAAGCTCTGCCTGCAACAAGCATTACAGAACAAAGAGCCACATCATGAAGGCTTGCCACAGAGCAGTATACAGCCTTTTATTGGTTTACCTCTGTAAAGACACACAGAATAATATGTAACTTCGTACAGATATATAGAAGCTTTGCAAGTATAATTTAGGAAGCAATACAGTGGACAAACATTTTTCAGAGCTTCACACACACATACAGTAAACCGTATTTTGTACAACGAGTCATCTTAAACAGGGCTAGTAACCCGAGAGGAGGCAGCATTTTCTTCTGACATTTAGTGTAACACTCTCACTCTGACGCACACACACACACACACACACACACATATGCATGCACGCACGCACACACACACACACACACACACACACACACCGTCAGCTGTGCCTGTACATCCCTTTGCCTTGGCCTTCCTGCCCTCCAGTAATGTAGCCTCTCTGACTCATCCTGGTTTAGTGGTCAGACGTTGTCAGGGAGAGACAAAGGCAATGTTTAAAGGGATAAATAAAGAAAAGTAGTGAGATTATGGATGAAGAACATAAATGCTTAACTATATAACAGAGAATAATTGGTCGAAGAGAGAGTGTCAGAAGGTGTTTCAATGCCTCGCTACATGCAGAGCAGGAGATCGGTGGTGACCATGTTGTACCTGGTACAGAAGGAAAGAACCTTCTCTGCTGGGAGGTCACCGGGAGTTGGTTTTATTCATACCTTCTGCATGGGTTTATGGATGGGCAAATATACCTAGGTACACACTTACACACAAACCCAATGGTCTACAGTTATAGTTTATATGGTGAAAGAAAAGTAGACAGGTCTGAGTGGGTTTTACTGAGGGTCACGAATATTCTAGAAAATTCACACAGTGTACATTTTGATAAAGTCTTGTGACCAAAATAAGTGTATTTTAGCTTTAAAAGTGGGTTGTAAGTGCAGTATAAATCAGTGAGGGTCTGTTTGAAAGTGAGTGAGCTGGACCACATCAGAGATGGAGGGAGAAAAGCAGTGACAATCCCTACAAACTCTGTTTCTTTTGTAAAGCAATTAATCTTTTTTAATCCACTGTGTATTCAGAAAAGAAAACTGGTTCTGAGAGGATCTTGATAATTTGGAAGTTTCAAATGTTATTTAATGTGACAGAGGATTGTTAAACAATTTGCCACAGAGGTCTTGGTTAGAGCACTGTAGATTTTCTGTTACAACAAGAATAAAAAATTTCCAACACATATTGTTGTTATGCAGTTTAGTTTTTAATTAAAGTTATGATCTTGAGTAAACAAAAAATGCAGTGTTTTTTTCGTGACACTTTGTTCGTGTTTTGTTTTTAAGCCAGTGTGAATTTTCTCCTTCCTGAGAAAATTCTTGAGCGGATTAGAGCCAATGATGCAGATTAACCAAATGCTAAAATATCTGTTGTTGTAATTTTGATTTGATTTTGACTATAAATAGCTGGTCATGTGTCTGTGTGCATGTGTGTGTGGATGTGTTGTTGCAGGTGCAAGTGTATGATGGTCTACTCTTTGCGTGTGTGTGTTTGTGCTCACTGGTTCTTCAGTAAATATAGCCACTGGTCGGGGGCTATTGATGACAGACATAATTACAGGCTTAGCTGTTCAGCAGCTGAGAGACTAGGAAGAAGAGAGAGGGGTGTGTCTGTATGTGTGTGTGTGTGTGTGTGTGTGTGTGTGTGAGAGCGTGTGCGCGTGCGCATGTGCGTGTGCGTGTTAGTGGTAGCTGAGTGGCATGACTGTGTTCTACCCAGCATTTCATTAGAACATGTACAAAGTATGATACAGGCTGAATGTGGTTTTACAGTTTTTAGAAAGTAATGTTTGACATTACATTTCAAGTATGTTTTTCCAAAGAACATTTACGTTATAGAAAGAAACTGGGACAGAAAAAGACTGGTGTGAGCTTTGTTTGGTTGAGGTGTGTGGCAGTGAGGTGGGGAAGCTCACTAACAGCAGAACATGTGGAGCTGCTGCTGCTGCTACTTCTTTTGCTTTCACATACAATGGGGAAGGAAAAGGCCCCTTAAAAGCAAACCCTATTTGGTTGAAGAAATAGTTAACAGAGATAATTTCTTGCGAAATTGAAACCGCAAAGTTAATTTTCTTGCCATATCTGTTCTCATACAAAGAAGGATCCCTTAACTTCCCCTTTAAAATTGATCATACCAACAAGTCATTATGAAATCCCTTCGTCTACTAATACCAAGCTGATGGATTAAAAGGGACAAGCCATTTTCTGCTCCCTTTGCTTCTTGGAAGGGCGAGCTGAATTGGATTTGTATGGACTCAGCGGAACAGCACATCCACTTATGGAGGGCAATTATGCTGGCAGGAGAACCTAAAGTCAAGTCACTTTACATAAAACCAAGTTGTCCCCAAGAAATGATTTTTCCTTCGGCCATCAAATGCAGCAACACTTTTGTGTTTTGCGCAGTTCGTAGCTCCTAAAGATAGAGGTGTTTGTGTTTTTCATGGTTCCCTTCCATGTAATTAAATTTGTCCATGGAAGAGCAAGCGCTGTAAACCCACTTGAAGCAAACAGATTGGAATGGTAATTTTAAAAAAGCCTCCATTATTAAGGCGTGTGTTCACAAATAATCACACCATCCATTTCACAACCTGTCAAGACATTTACAAGGACAATGCAGCGATAAAACGCTGCAGAATGAGACCAGTCCTACTGTTCTACTGTAAAGTTTGGTTTAACATCCAAGTAAACATGAAAGGTCTAAGCTTAAAGTGCCCGTATTTTGAAAAACGGATACATCTTAATGCATCCTACCTTCAGTTTCTGGGTGAGCTGGTCAAAATCGGCAGGGCTGTCAACGTCATCGGCCGAAACATTTGAATATTTGCTCACTTAGCTGCTAGCGTGGCATGCCCTCATACTCTGCAACTGACTAGCTAGCAGTACTTACTGTACGTGTGCGAGTCCCAACAAACATGTAACAGAACTTCTCACTCGCCTCACTCGGTAGCTAAAACAGGGAGCTCAACACACAGAGGGAAAAGAGGAGCTGAAGAAATTTGCACTACAACAAATATATGGGGTTTTCTGAAAATTAAACCACATAAACCTCTTCTGCTACAACCTCTAAATACAATTATGTACCTGAAAATGAGCATAATATGGGCATTTTAAACCCACAAGGCTGAAAAGGTATCAGCTTCTCTCTCGCACTCTCTCTCTCTCTCTCGCACTCTGTCTCTCTCTCTCTCTCTTTCTGTTTGAAAATGTTTGAGACAGTTCATAAGGTGACCGCTGGTTAAATCTGGTGCCAAAATTCATACCAATAAAGCTCCTCTGATTATTTTTTGACGAGACAGACATACAGACAGACAATCAGACAGACAGACAGACAGACAGACAAAGGGGCCAAAGAGAAAGGCCATACCCTACTCCAAGCTTGATTCATGCTTTCAAAGCACGCGCACCTATGCCCGCACGCACGTGAAACCACACCACGCACACACACAATAGGGAGCTTTGGGGCACAAACCAGACTGACCCCGCCCTCCCTGTGACATCCTCCGCTTCTGATTGGCTCGCCGTTGTTCAGGCGGAGCGCCGCAAACAAACTGGAATGTGTGAGGGGGCTCAGTGTTTGCACTGGACTGCCGCTGCATCGAGTCTAATCGGGGAACAAACGTCGATCGTCCATCGCTCATTTGTTCATTGTTGTGGGAGATTCTTTTTTTTAAATATACATCTCGAACAGCAGAAACGCATCTGCGTTGAAAGCGCACTTTTTCTTTTAGCCTAATTTACGCATGGATGGAGAAGCGCAGGTAGACGGGCAGAGACGCCACTGAGAGCCACTCGTGAAGTTTGCAGAGGTAAGTTAAAGCAGTGTCCAGTGCAGCTTCATTAACGAGGAATAACAAGGGTCTGTGTGATATGAAGATGTGAGCTCATTCAGAAAACAACTCCTTTCGCTCATCTGGGGGGGGG
>NC_045746.1:1645273-1653083 GCF_008692095.1 Etheostoma spectabile
AGAAGCTTGTTCTCCGGGGCAGTAGGTTAGTGGATCACAGCAATGCGGGAACAGGTCTCGTAAGATGCCACTCATTGGAGGATAAACCACCGATATTTTCATTTTTAAGTCAAGTTTACGTGACATATACTGTAGGCTATATATCTGGATAGTGCACAGGATGAGTCAGTAATATTAGCCTGATATATATTGTTTTGGGGATGCTATTCTGAAATTATAGTTTGAGATTGTTTTAATAATGAGAATTAAAGTGATTTTGGTGAATTTCCAACGCAAATGTGTTTTTTGCGTGATCTGTCAGTCGGTCCTTTAGAAATATGTGTTGTAATGCCTGGTCCCGAGGTCGCATTGTGTTTTCCTGGAGACACGTGAAACATGTTTAAATTGGGGGAAATGATGTGAAGCTTCTGTCAGTGTGTTTGTGTGTGTATCCGTGCATGCGAGTGTGTACTTTATTACTGATGAGTACAAAAGAACACGCACACTCGAGGCGTGCATGTTAAATGTTGGAGAATTCGGGTAAGTGATTTTAAAAATGCCCCTCCAGGTTTGTTGAGGGTGGAGGTCAAAGAGCATCAGTCTTTTGTCATGTATTGTACATTGAAACTAGCCACAGTGGATCTGCCAGCTGAACCAGAGCAGCAGAACTAAAGAGAAAGTGTCTGTCTGCAAAATGAGCAGCCTTGACTGTTCTGTCAGGAGATATCTCCAGTTGTTAGAAGCGTTCTACCTGCCAGATGGTCTGCAAATCTCTTTTCTTTCTAGGCTTTAAAAACACCCTACCTACCTAGAGACAAGTGTGAATTCCTTGATACATTAAAATGCCCTCCTATTTAAACGCCTGCCAACTGAGCTGACATTATCTGTTCAGCCTCACGTCCTCCAAGTTAATCAAAAGCAACAATTTGTTAGGCTCTGATAAGTCCTAAATTCTCAGCGAGTTCCAATACACTTGGAAATAATAATTAAAAAAGGAAACATTCACCCAAATAAGCATGCAGCTTGCAGCAAAGCATTCCCCCTGGCTGCTCATGCTGTTTCTGGGGGAAAAAAGTGTTTTTTTCTGTGCTAAATGCTCTTTCAGTGCTGTGCCAGGCTGACTTTGATATGGTTAAGTGGAAGTGCTTTGCTTCCCTGCCAGCATGTTTGGGCCATGGCTAAGCTGTTTGAAGGGGGCTGGAGATGAGGGGGTAACATTTGTGCCAAGCTGAGACAGGCTGCAGGGATGCAAGACCAGCGTATGTTCTCCGACTCCCCTCACCTTCTCTCTACTTTACCCCAGCCGGCTTTTTGTTCCCTGCATCTGCTCCCTCAGTCTCAGCCTTTTTCTTCCCCTTCCTTATTTTCTCTCTCTCTCTCTCTTTCTCTCCCGTCTTTCACTTTCTCTGTTTCACTTATGCAAGGACAAACACACACACGCACATGCACTTATTTCCTCCTCTTTCTCTCCGAAGTCTCATTAAAGGAATTATGACTGTGTGGTTTGGAGGAAATTCAAACGCTTGGTTCATTTTGTTGGGTTTTCCCCGAACTGCTAAAACACAACAACTGCAAATGTTGATGTGAATGGGATTTAAAGGAATCCAGCAATCCAGCATGCCCTGAACCACCTAAATATTATTTTCATTATTGATAAATCTACCATTTATTGTCTTGATTGTGTATTAAATGTCAGAAAATAATGAAAGAAGAGAGTCCAAGGTGATTTCTTCAAATATCTTGTTTTGTCCAAACCCCAAAGAAATTCTATTTTCTATCAAATAGTTATAGTTTGTCACTGCTTGAAAAAATTATTAAATATCACAATTGTTGCCCAATAATTTTAACTACCCGATTAATTGACTAAGGAGCACATGGTCCACCAACTGAAGTCAAAACATCATATAGCAGACGATAATCTATACAGCAATTGTGGTTGCTTAATTTTTACTCATAGCAACAAAATTAGCATGCATCTTTATATCCAGTGGGGAATTTGACTAAACCTTGGCATGTGAGCTTTTACAGCCCATTTAAAAAGGTTTTTCTCTGTGATATTGTATGACTTGGTTAATGTGATCAGCTGTTATAGGTTTTTGGACAGAAACTGTCTTCTGTTCAGGCTCCTAGTTGAGAGAGTTTAAAGGAAACATTTGTTTAGCGATGCTGGTCAGTCCACCACTTTGGTCCGGAGTGAAATATCTCAACAACTATTGGACTGATCGGTGTGAAATTGTAAACAGATAGCTTCCAGATGATGAATCCTAATGACTTTGGTGATCCTCTGACTTTTCCTTTAGCTATATTATTCTAGAGTAGCCTCAGTGGCTGTCTCACATAGCTAATTCAATAGAAGCACATTATGAAGTCTATGTAAATGACAAAGCAAAAGAACGAGTAAAGCTATGACATGAAGGTGCAGGCATGATGAAGACTTTAGTGCTTTAAAGTCTATTGACACCTCACACATGGGGTACTTGACCTTTTCTTTTTTCTCAAGAACGCCCACATGCACTTGGGAATATTGCCTACGTGTGTGTGTCTGTGTGTCTTTCCATCTGTGAGCATATGTGTTGTTTTTGTAGGGTAATGTAGGCCTTGCATTCTTACAGGAGGAGTGCTTCCTTAAAATTTTCACAGCTGATATTTCATAAGGCGTGTAGGCTGCTGAATGTTAAAGTGCTCTATTGGGAAGAGGAGAGAAATTATTTCACTTGGAGGTTTCTATGCTCTGGATGCACTGTGAGAGTTTAATGATAGAAGAAGAACTTAAATAATGAAGTCAAATCTCCTGCTGAGATTCCATCATCCAGACTTCCAAATTTAACTCAACCCCTGGTCTGTATCTTGGAAGCTGCTCTGATAAACCTGGCAAGAAGTTGATTTTGTTCCAGTTCTCTGATGAAACTTTAAGTTTCCCTTTGGGAAAAATGGGTCATTCTTTTTACATAAATAGCAGACAGTTGTTTTGATATGTCTGTCACATTGCATACACACTGGTATTATTTTAGAAACAAAGTTAGTGCTCAACTTTTTACACCTCTTGTTTGGAGCAAGTCTGTTTGGGCAAAGTGATTCATGATGTGTGGAGTTAACTGTGACAAGCCTCCATTTAGACAGTGATTTAGTGACACCAGTCTGATAAAGAGGCCGTCCCTACTGCTCTGAGTCAAGGGTTATCTGGGCTCAAGATGGTGGTCTGGCCTTGCTCGCCTGTCCCGACATGTCCTACACTCATGACTCTACAATCACACCCTCCTCAGAGGGGGTGGGATGTATTTTATGCGTGTTGGGAATTTCTGGTGTCAAATAGGTGGGTTGGGGTTGTTACTCTGGGGGTTAAGATGTATGTGGAGGGAGGGGCAGAAGCAGGGAGTGGAGGGTTGACTAGGACAGCGGAAATGATAAGCTGGGAGGAATGAAGAATGAGGAGTGGAGGTGGGAGGTGAGACGGGAACAGAGAAAGGAGAGAGAAGAGAAGAGATGAAGAACCCCTTTGGTCCAGACTTGAATTTCTTAACTATTGGATGGATGGACATGACATTTTGTACAGACCGACATGGTCCCCAGAGAAAGCAAATGTTAGCATGCTAACACTGAATTTCAACTAAGGTTTAAACAAGCACTAAACATTGTAAACAAAATACCGGCTAAACATCGACATGTTGGCATTGTCACTTAGCATGTTACCATGCCAACCTTAGCATTCAGCTCAAATCCTATAGTCTCACAGAGCTGCTAGCGTGGATGTAGACTGCTTGTTTTTCTAGGTGTGAGATGAAATTAAAGAATAGAAAAGTAAATATTGTGTCTGCTCAGCTGTCTTCACAGGCCCTCTGCTTCTTATACAACCAGTACTGTCAACAGTGAGCGAAGATACAATAGCTTGGGCCTAGGGTTACTGAGGGCAGGGCTGCTTCACCACAATCTGTGCCTCAGACAATTCCTGTTAATGAGAGTGAGGAAAGAATATGTACAGCCCACTGGCAGTTACTATATCCTATGAAAGTCATATCCAGACAACACACACATGTATACAAATGCATGCTTGTGCAAAGTGTGTACTTATTTGTGTTTTTTTTTCTTTCTCTGCTCAAAGCATCACTAAGAGGCACTGATCAATTTTGTGCTGCTAATGGACTACTGAGTACACAGCTCTATGTGCGTGTGGTGGGGGGGCATCCGTCATTGTGAATGTCCACCCTTGGGTTTTCCATCTTTTAGTATTTTATTTTATTTTATTATTTTTATCACTCCCTTCCTCCATGTGTTTCTGGTTCTTACAGTCCCTTCCCATCTGTCCGCCACCCCCCCTTTCTCATCCTGGATACAGACTAATTTATAGAAGGAGGCTGTTGAACCCATCCTGACCCCCTCCCCGTGTGTGTGTGTGTGTGTGTGTGTGTGTGTGTGTGTGTGTTTGTGTGTGTGTGTGGCCTTTAATCATCTCTTCCTAACTGTGGCCATGCTATGAGGGGACAGAAATGCACCACATGCTTTACACTATACATCATGTGTGACACATGATATTTGTCATACTGACACACACACAAACACACCTCTGCCTGGAGCTGCTGGGAGCTGTAGCAGTGCTATGATTGCCATAAGCGTTTTAGGGTCTTAAGCTGATAATCTGTCTGTTTTGGTATTTGGTGCGCTCCCTCTGCAGCATCCAGCAGCTGGAAAAGACACTATTGGTACACGTCTGTGTGTTATGATGGTTTTATGTCTGTTTGTTTGTTTGTTTGCCAGCATGAGAACAACATGCAGATATAATTCTGGTGTGACACATCCAGTGCCAGCTGTCCTGACAGTTGTCTTTATAGTTACTTGTAATAAGTAGTACATGCGCTGTCAACATCGTGATGGATCTCTCAGCTACAATCAGTGCTACACTTTTTTTCCCCAGCCCTCTGTCTCTTCTGCCTGTTTAAGTTGTTACTTCTGTTGCCTCTCACTGTTCCTCCTCGCCATTTGTGCAGATTTTGTGTTTGACTCTTCATCTTACCCGGAATACACAGCGCTGTGATCACATTTAGTCCCAGACACCTATGCAGCTTTTTAAGCCGAGACTTTCTGCACCTTTTGTGATTGGTTTCTTCTGTCACAAAGTTGAGTTTTTGGGGGCACCGGGGGAGTGGGTGTTACCGTTACCCAGCAGCCTCGAATTTGCTGTGACACACAGCTGTGTGATGTCAAATTAATTAAAGAGAAGGGAAGGGGCGAGGGATAACATTGCTCCTTCGCCTTGAGGCGAGTCGTTGCTAGGATGACGTTTTCTCTTTTCTGCCTCTCCTGCTACAATAAAATATATTGTTGGTCAGAGCCGTCTGGTGTGACAATTATGTTTTGGATACCATCATAAACCAGAAATGTCAACGTTGTAGCTGGGAAAACAGAAGTGGTGGTCAGTGTTGAATTGATAAGTTGATCAGCCAGAAAATGTGTCTGGCTATCTAAGCGTTACATGTGTGGGTTGGATAATGGAGACATTTGTTTTAATAGAAAGCCTTGGTGACAAACTTGAGGTATGGGGTTTGCGTGAGCATTGACAGGCAGCAAGGGTCCAATGACAAATCAAGTTGCATTATAGGAATTGTAGGATCCACCCCTTGGTGTTTGACTTAGAGTCTATACTAAAAGTCATTATGTCTTGCCTATGCTACTTTGATTGGACACTTGTTTCTTTTTAATCTTCTCTCACACGTCTCCCAACTTTTTGGATGAACAATACTTAGTCCTGGACATGGCCTACCCCTTTAAGTTGATATTGTAAAACATTTGTAGGTTGCAGCTTCTCAAAAGTGAGTATTAAGAGCTTTTGCCTGTCTGACCTTTTCTGAATCTCTTACGGGTTTTTTAACTGTTAAAAAAGAACAATTGGTAGACACACAACATATTTGGCATTGACAGAAATAATCAACTTTCTAATTAATAATGAAAATAATAATTAGTGTAGCCCGAGATGTGGTACTGTGGGATGGCGTGGGATCACTAAATGTCACATCAGACTGAAAGATTGCGTTTTTTTATGTCTTTTTTACCGCTGAGTTATAGAGAAAAAGGTCACATTTAAAATTCAGTGTTGCTGGCATTTCAACTTTGTAAGGACACTAAACAGAAAGCTATCCTTCTCCACTTTTTATAATGATTGGTGATAGCACTGAGAAAAAACCCAGGGGATACTCATGAAGATATATGACTTTTGGAGAAAGAGATTATTTGTTTGGCTACCAAAGACTTGGATTATATTGCACAGGATTCATTTGAGCCCTAATTATATTCATGAGTGGTTTAGTGTGATTATCATGATCGGAATTGATAAATCACACTTTATTTGATTAAGCTGCATGTATGCTCACTAGGCCGCAGCACACTGGAAACACTGTGTTTTTGAGTGTCTCTTAACCTTTTCTGCATGTCCTCCCTTTTCTCCCTCTCATCTTTCCTGCTCGGTCTTGGTCTTACACTGCAGATAAAAGCTGACACAAGCCATAAAAAATAGAATAAAGAATGGCAGTAATCCATACAGGAGAACCCAGCGGGGCCAGATGTGTGCTACCAGTGTTTGTGAACAGCTGTGTGTGTAGAGAGGCTGGGCTTAGGGAATGAGGTTATATTATGATCAGCTTCTTAAACGGTGTGTCAGCTCAGCCTCTGCATAACTTCTTATTTGTAGCATTGCCCAGAGATGTAGAGACTTGCATGTTTTTATAGTCAGTGTCTGAGTCATCCTTGTTTTTGTCATTGTATTTCTGCAATTTTGTGTCTCTACTGTCACTGTTTGTTTTTACAGTTTCCTTTTCTCTTATCCGTCAACTCTCTATAGAACTACTTCTAAAATCAAAATAATCAACACTAAATGTTTAAAAATTTGTAGTAGTGTGGGTGCACATGTTTGTGTACAAATTTCATGTTTCATATGTTTAATTTCCAGTCTCATGCTCTGCAAGGGGCCATTGTAGCAAAGCCTCAAAATGCACTTCATATCTCCTCGATTCCCTGTTCCCTGCTGTGGTTTTACCCCAAACAGCGTGACGTCTCCACAGTTAGTTAAAAAGAAGAAAAAAAAAACATTGAAACAACGGGTTAGGGAAAAGAGGAATAATTATGGCAGTTTGTTAAATGGTCAGGTTATTTAATCTATTGATTTGTGTACAGGTCACGTTAATGTCGTTATTTTTGTGTGTTGATTACGAATTTTGAAGTAATGTAATTTAACGGGAAGCCTATGTCGTGATCACAGAACAATTAGGGTAGCGAGTAGTAATGAAAAGCTGAAAATCCACGCAGGGAGGTTGGTCAGGGTGGTGGATGGGTCAAACAACACAGGACTTTCACCCCGGAGACCGGGGATTGTTTTCCGCGTGTTGCAGTTCCTTTTCGCGTTATTTTCTTCCTAACCACAACCGTCCAGTTGTTGTCTCCGTGTCCTGCGTGTGACGGTTCCTTTCCCCATTATTTTTTCCTAACCACAACCGTCCCTTTGTTGTCGCCGGCGTGCGGCGTGTTCATTTCCATTGCATCCCCAGAGACCACAGATCGTGTCCCGGCACAAGTTGCTGTCACGTGTGGCGTGTTCATTTCCCTGTTGTTGTCTTCCAGAGCTGCCAAGTGTCATGGCAGTTTGGGAAATGGTCACGTTTGAAAATCGTGACATTTACACAAATCAATAAATCAAAATAACGTGACCAATATACGAACTGGCGTGAGACCGGGTTGCTATTTCTCTGCCAGGGGAGCTCTTTTCAGGAACATGTGGAAGTGTCTCTTTTGTCGTTTTTTAAATTCTTGATTTACTGTGTTTTTCTTTTTACCCGGCCATTGGTAA
>NC_045746.1:1653093-1736986 GCF_008692095.1 Etheostoma spectabile
AGTTGTTGACATTAAGGTCAAGGCTGCAGAAGGAATGAGCAGGACAGAAATCCACAATGACTTCTGTTTGTAAATTACACCCACAGTGTTTAATGCATTGCTGGTGAGGGAGAGTTTGCATTTAAGGCTGTTGTGTGAAATAGACAGACATAACCAAAAAAGCGTTAAAAACAAAAGACATGAAGCATGTGGATACTGGATGTAGGACATAGTACATTTTTTTGGCTGCTGTCATAGAAAAGAGTTATACAATTCTAGCATAAATGATTCTTTCTTAAATTCAAAGATGTAAAACTCAAGAGCCCACCTCACAGGCCACCTTCTGATTCTGAATTGTGACAAAAGCTGGCTGGTTTCCCATGGTTGGCTAATTCACACATAGCTGTACAACACTCTGAGCATGTATTATCACAGTAGCAGCTATCAGTGATAATGTTGTCTTTCTTTTCCTGCTAAAAATAGCAAATGGAGCTGAAATAATTGGCAAAATCCTGTTATGGTAAATGCATTCCAGCGCCGCAACATAGGTTGTTGCTTTCAGTCAGAGTCGAACATAATAGACAATTCAAAGAAGAAAATCAAGTGGGGAAACTGGTTCTCATGCTGGCCCAATTGCAGTAGAATGCTAATGTCAGTCAGACATTTATCAGAGCTAATTTTTCATTTTTTTTGGTGTAATATCTATATAATTTCAGAGTTCCTGGTGATTTATATCATGGACTTCATTTGGCTGCAGCATTTATAGTCCCTGTCAGCATGTCAATACTCAAGTCGGCAACAGACACGTGCTTTTGCCTTAAGCTCCTGTTTCTTAGCTGATTTCTACCATACTGTCTAATAATGTATTAAATTTCATAAAAATAATATTTGAGTCCATTAATCTGGATCACACACTGCCTTTCTCTGCTGAAATGTCAGCAGCAGCTGCCTGACTGTAACTTCAGTCTGGACATGCCTCAGTTAATCTGGTCATCTGTAAATTTAAATGCCACTTTATATACTGACCTTAATTCTTCCTTCATGCACTGCCCTATGAGGACAATGATGACCTATTTTTCAAATTAAGTTTGAATTAATTATAATGGCAACCTAATAAAATGTGGGGAAATGTGAATGTATTTAGACAAACCCACCGGTGTAAAGAGCAAAAAAATGCCTTTGAATGCTGGGGAAATGTCAAGGTTGACAGAAACATACTTTGGTTCTTGTTAAACACAGTGGCTTAAACGAAAAATAAATAGTATATACTTTTTTATTACTTTTTAAACACCTCTTTTTTTTAAACCTATATCTGAAAATTAGATGTCAGATTTAATCTTTGCGTGTGTGTATTTCTGCAGTTTAATGGCAACATTTCTGACCTATCTTGACTTTCATGTGATGGAGCTGGTGCTGTCCTCTTTATACACACACACACACACACACTGTTCAATTCCCATGCTTTGGCACTCACACAACAGTCAAGTCCCCTCTGCAACAATCTGTAGGGTAGAAAACCACATCAGATGACTGAATTGACCATCAGCTGATTCTAGTTAATATTATTTCTAGACTACTTTAATGTTGACCTTACAAAGCTTTGGTTGTTTTTTGGTAAGTCATTCGCCATGGAAGGATGTCTGAGATCAGAAGATTTGGATTATTTGGGTAAGGATTTCAGGCAGCTTGATTAGTTTTGGCTAGATTAGGTCCTGATACGCAGCGTGAAGCATAAATGAACAAAATCTAATTCTTTCAAACTGTAACTTGTAATTTGACTATAACAAGTTGACTTGTGAAATAGGTCATCAGTTACTTTGTCCTTTACCACCATTACACCACAGTTCATTGTTGTAAACGTTTGAGTTCCTTCCGGAATGTTCCACCATTGTGGCCATTCAAAATGACTGTTACAAAGAGGCATTGCTCACATCTGTAGGGATGACTGTTGACCGAGCTGTTGATTTTTTTTGTACCTGACGCGTCATCACTGCATAGCGGTATCACACAGTACGTGTTGAAATTTCTGTACTGCCCATTGTTCTTTTGTGTTTTGTCTGTGTAATGGGATAGCTGGAACCACAATCTGGTGACTCTTAGTCTTTAGTCAGAGTGTAGAAATGTTATTCGTCATCTTATAAGTGACAGAGTACAGATGACTGCAGCCATGACAGGGTCTCTATTCTCCCCTTTTGGTGAAGTTATTTACAACATCTTCATCAGCGCGTGTGTCTTTGGCTCTTTAACAGCTAAATACTCCGCTAGGTTCACAAGCAGGGGATTTGTAGAGCTTTATCCCTGAACAGCTGCCTGATTACAACACAGTTGAGAGTGAACCAAAACAGTTAAGTCGCAGGTCTGAAAACCAAAACAATGAGCTGAAAGTTGCTAAAAAGCTCAGTAGACCCTACGGGAATGGCAGAGTTAGGTGATAATTGTATGGGCTCATCACCCCTTCATGTACACCTTGTCATTTAAACCTATAGTGCACAACTATTTTATATGAACTTCCGTTACGTTTAAGCCATTGCCAAATGAGTTGATACAAATCTAATTAACATCTATCCGCTCCACAGAACTCTCAATGTATTTCTTAGTACGGCTTTGGTTTACAAAATGGTGTTGTCCGCCAACATTCATGCACATGAGTTTTGAGTATTGGTTTGAGTAATGCAACAGTGAGCTTTGGAGATGAAGATGACATAAAAACTACAAGAACTTCTTCTGAAGAGTCCATGTTTTTTTAATCCACTGTTTCATCCTTGAGCTACTAGCAACCGCGACCACCGAAGGTTTTCGTCATGTGGACACTGTTGTCATTACTTAGAATTCCTCATGGGGGCTTCAGAAACTGCACACTATAGCTTCAATCTATTGTTTATATAACAATATTGATAATTGTAGCTTTAAATTCCTGCTTCTCACATAATGAATATACACGTCAAACTTTCTCCAGGTTTGATCCCTTCTTAGTCAAAGTGTTTTGCCGGCAGCTGACTATTCTGTGAACCAATTTATTTATAATTAAAGGTGTTTTATTGCCACCTCACAAGGTGATCTTGGCATGTTTCTCCTCAGCACTGTCAACGTCAGCTGCTTTTTAGGAAGCCTTTTAGTGTAGATTAAAAAACACTCCTTCCTCAGGATCGAATTGCACTTTTTCCTCAGCACTGAGAATGAGGCGTGTAATCATTACAGTGATGTTTATGAAAGGTGACATTAGAGTGGTGCACATGCACATATTGCCTCTTAACCGAGGGTTTGGCCATTTAAAGTTACATTTTTAAAATGACTCCAGGAAAAGAGACATACTTGTCAATGTCGTACAATTTACCTGCAGGGAGCTTTGGATTTAAAACATGTTCTTTCCAAAATGGTCAACAGGTTAATGGGACGCGTGATGAAAGTGGGATTAAAACATACTGCCTTGCCCTTCATTTTAAAATTAATCTTATGCACGTTATGCAAGCATGGAATTATGTAGACAGTTTAATCTGTAAAGATGATGTCTTGCTGCAAGTCCTAAATCTTAACTGAGGAAACTTTTGAGTTACATGCACTTGTGTGTAATGAGTTTAATATGAGCATGCTTTGTAGACCAAATCAAAGCTACCTTAGTTTCTTTTTTAATGTGTTTGAGACTCTTTAAAGGTCCAAAACAAGTCACTTTGCTCATGTAAAACACAACAAAGCTCTGTCAGGTTTCCTCACTCTTGTTTTCAGGTTTGAAAAGGATTACAGGAAATGAAAATGTAATATGATTTTTCTCAATGATGGCAGCCTGCAGCCAGTTTTAGGCCAGTTTGGAGCCGCACCAGCAGTTACCCTTCTCACTGAACCAGTTCACACAGACACAGACACACTGATCAAGGCATAACTGAGCAGCTTTCAGGCACACGCTTGCAACCTACAGGCTGTGTTGGAACATGTTAGTCCATTTCCAGTGATGTAAACAGTATATCATCACTATAATCTCATGTATTTGTTCTGTTACAACAGTGGCCTGATTGTTTGTATATTGTAACCAGACTGCTGCCTCTGTTTATACACTTTTCTCCTCAACTACTCACTGCTTTATTCTTTATTTTCTTCCTATTTTAATCTGCACTTCCTGCCACATTAAATACAAAGAAACTAAATTAGAAAAGAAGGGACAATGAAAGGCAGTTTGAGGATGCTTTTAATGACATTTAAAGCAACATCTGTAAAAGATCTGAACATAAAACCCCCCGTTTTTTTTCCAATGCTTTAAAAGCCTCGGCCCTGTAACACGAGGGCGTGTGTCCTACTTCTTGGCTGTTGGCTCATAACTGTTGTTTTACGTAACACACTTCATCTCATTTTGTCTGCTGTTGCCATGGTAAGGCTAATTTATACAGGCTTTAAGAATAAGGGCTTCTGTTTTTAATATGTACTATAGCTGACGCTGTCTTTTTTTTTTTTACACACCAATACACGTGTGTGTCTGTGTGTGTCTGTGTGTGTTTGTGTGTGTACAACAATGTTCTCTAACATACTTGCTTCTTCTCATCTCCGACTCCTCATTTGTGATTGCTGCAAACTTCATAAAAGAGGAAAATGCTTCATGGGTAGAGGAAAGGTTTATTTTACAAACAATATACATTTGTATGAAAGACTGAAAATGAGAGTGAGATGTAGAGAGAGTAGGGAGACCAGAAGTAACAATAACAATAAAAAATATATAACATTGTCACTCCCACAGCAAATAGTGGTCTGCCAACAGTAAACTTGCTAGTGGGTTAGTATGCTAGCAGCATTGTTAACTGAGCTAACCTCCATCAGTCAGGCCATAGTGGTCCGTCGAAACGTTCCTGTGTCTTCCTAGACACTCATATTACTCATGGACTGACTGGCATGCTCTCTCATGCTGGTCCCCCTTTACTAACCTTTTTAAACTATCTTAAGGTTCAGGTTAGAATTAGATCTGGGTTAGGTTGATGGTCGGGGCATCTAGCTGTGATGGTTAGGGTACGGATATAAGAAATGGTGTGTGGGTGTGTGTCTTTTGTTTGTTTGTTCTTGCCAAATTGCAGCTCAGCATACTGATCAATCTAATGTTCACATATTCTACGAAGAAACACACTCTCACACCTTGTCAAGGGCATTTAAGGCTTTTAGTGTGGGAGCGCCAGAGAAGAAATACCAGTGAATGGACTGAATGGCGGCTGTATTCATCACGGGGTAACGGCTGGCACCAAACCAGAGCACACTGCGAGAGTTGGCATTGTTTTCTCATTCTGAAAAGCTCTTTAGACGAGATGAGCGGTGACACTAAGAAGTGCAGAGGTTTTTATGATTCAGTGACTGAACTCAACTTTTTGTGAGGTAGTTTGCTGAGGCTGGGAAAGGTTTGGGAAAATCCAGAAGCCTGGACGTGAGTGTGACGTTTAGCATACCACTCATGCCAAAATGCATGCTGCAAAAACACATTGTAAAAACTAGGCTATGTTTTGTATAACACTGAGTGAATAACAAATATGTTACTCTCCTGTTTTGTTCACCCATCATCGTCTAAAATAAATCAATCAATAAATCAAATTTTATTTAAACTGAAAAATGACCTTTAAACATGGTCTCAGTGCACTTTTCAATTAAAGGAACACATAAATAACAGGCAGCAACTAAACAATTGAACAGCATTGAAGCAGTAATAATAAACCAGCTACTTAACAGAATAAGTGAAAAGGCTTGTTTATGAAAGACGCAGAAAGGATGGGGTGTTATGGTTGGCTGTAGTATAATGAGTAAAGGTAGGTCTTCAATCTAGATTTAAAAATGTCAACTGTGTGATCTTCTTTAATATTTAGTGGGATGCCATTCCAAAGATGAGGGGCATGGTAGGAGAATGTTCTACAACCAATTTTTTTTTTTTTTTTTGTGTATTAGGAGAATGACCAAAGACCAGCATCAAGGGCATGGAGAGTGTGTGCCGGTGTACGTGGTGTAATAAGATCAGATAAATAAGTGGTACATGTCCATGCAGGGCCTCATGTGTTAGAAAAAGAACCTCATAGTCAGCTCTTTTGACATAAAAGTTAGGTTAGTGATTGGCCTATAATTGTTAAGAACTTGTGGGTCAGTACTTGTTTTTTTAAGCGGCGGTTGAAAAACAGTGATTTTAAAAGCTGAGGGCACAGAACCCACTAAATGCGACAGATTAAAAATATTAAGAATATATCTTCGTAAAACAAGATTAGCTCTTTAAAAAGGTTAGACAATAATGGATCTAGTATGCAGTTTGTAGTTTTTGTGAGTATTGCCACAGTGTCAAACAGAATAGTCAGTGAACCATGGTGGCGTTTTCGTCCGAGTGCGTTTCCTGGTTATAAGAGGGACAGAGTCGAGTGTGTTAAGCAAGGTACTGTTCAGGTGGTCTGTGATATTGTCAAGAAGAGCAAATGTAGTATTGCAGAGACCAAGTATGTCAAACCCTCAGCCAGTGTAGACCTAATGTTGCTTTTAAAACGGCAATAGGTGTAGGTGTCATGCTCTGAACACTTACATTGTGTAAGGAGAGAGAAACTGAAGAAGACACAAAAATGGTGAGAGACTGGCCAAGTAATTTTGATTTTGATTTAAGTGTCCACGTTCTCTTGTCCTTCGTTTAAATTAATGAGAACTATTCGGGAAATGGCAGAAGTGCAAGGAAAAGTGTCCACCCAGTTCTGTGATTATCCGGAGAGCATTAGGTAACAATATGTAGCATGTATCATTTGCCACCCACTGCTCCTCTTTTAGGAGGGTGAGTCAGAATGTCAGAGAGACAAACATGGCAAGGCAGAAAACTGTGCTTTGGAGCATCCAGAGACCAAAATGGACCAAAATGTTTTAGAGCATTTGGGCAAATTGCGGCTCTCCTGTATGGACTTTAGCCTGCAACCAACTGTGACTAGAGCAAGGTGATAATGCAACATTACTGATTATTGTAATTCAATAGAATAATATCATGATGACATGATCATACAAATTTTATCCTGCAAATTTCTGTCATCCAAATGAACAATTCTGAGCATTTTATGACTAAAAACTAACAAAATGAGTAGAAAGAAAGTTGATTTTTGCAGCAATACTATTAATTTCAATTTTAATTTCAATCATATTTTACTATCTGTGGTTAGCCAATTTAAAATTACATAGAAAATAACATACTTTTTCATAGATAAGCAACCAGTCTGTAGAACCAAACAAGGTGTATTTTTGGCAACATCTTACCAATCACACCAGGACATGCTGTTTGAGGCCATTGGACCTGATGACTCATTTACTGAGTCACAGCCATCAGGGTCCTCAGTGTTAAAGTGAGCTAGCAGCTATTAATAGCCTGAACAGTATCAGTCTCACCGGCCTATTGTCCCCCGGCCAAAAACAAGGCTCTACTCTTTCCTCGGACCCCGCGCCTGGTCTTTGTGTGGCTCTCTGTCTGTCACACAGACCAAAGGAGGAGATATTAGGTTCCTCAACCGTGTGTGTGTGTGCGTGTGTGTGTGTGCGCGTGTGTGTGTGCGCGTGTGTGTGTGTGTGTGTGTGCGTGTGCGTGTGCGTGTGCGTGAGAATTAGCATGACGAAATGAACTCCACACAAAGGTAGTCTGTACTCTGGAGACAGAAAGACAGATAGATCAGGAGGGAAAAAACAGGGCACCTACAAACAAAGGCTGCACAAACAGAGTGACAGCAAACCAACAGAAAAATGCAGTGTTTAGCTCGTCACTTTGTTTTTTTTAAGTTGTTTAACTTAAAAAAAACAACAACCATATGAGCCATGTTGCATTCCACATCATCTTAATAAAAAAGGTTGAAATCAGACAGGTTGCTTCTGCTAAACATAGACATAGCGATAAAAGATGTCCTAACTATAGGAGAAGCTGATTAGATAACTCAGCCATAAGACTGTCTGGATAGTTTTTTCTGGGAACTTTAATTTCTCTAAGGAAAACGTGGGCTTTAAAACTTTAAATCCGTTGTCCAATCCTCAAGTTAGTAGTGACTTCTGTTTGTGATATTCTATGACTTTTAAACAGCTGTCAGTCTGAAATGCCTTAAAGGTCGACCTCTTACTCCAGGTAGAAAATATGCACAAACACCTAACGGAAAGTGACAAGAGTCATGTTTTGTGACACCTGCCTGAGGAAAGAAAAAGTGAACCGGTAACAGTTGCGGTATGTTTCCAGATGAGTGATGACAAGTAGGCCAGAGCCGTTGAGACATGTTAGTGCAGGCTTTGAATGCTGCTCGTCCACATCACACATGGCAAGCTTCATCAAGGGCGGCTGTGGCTCAGTGGTAGAGCGGTTGTCTGCCAATCGGAAGGTTGCTGGTTTGATCCCCGCCCCTGCAGTCATTGTCGAAGTGTCCTTGGGCAAGACACTGAACCCCAAGTTGCCCCCGGTGCTGCGCATCAGAGTGTGAATGTGTGTGAATGTTTATCTGATGAGCAGGTGGCACCTTGTATGGCAGCCCCGGCCACAGTGTATGAATGTGTGTGAATGGTGAATGTTTCCTGTAGATGTAAAAAAGCGCTTTGAGCAGTTGTTAAGACTGGAAAAGCGCTATATAAATACAGCACATTTATATTTACATCAACAGGGCCTAATTTGTCCTGCAGTGCATAATGCTACTCCGCACTCTAATTAACCTCTTTGTTGACATAGTTTGGGTGTTAATTGAGTTCATAGAATGCTTTTGTTGTACCAAGGATGGATTACTGACCCTGATCCTCAATCGGTCACTCGGCAGCCAAATATTGTTAATAGATTTGTATGTAATGGATATGTGTGTTTGTCTTTTCTCCAGGAGTGTCATCCCGTGTCCCCGAGATCATGGCGGCCGGTACTCACTCCCCCGGAGGGCCCAATGGCATAATCCGGAGTCAGTCCTTTGCTGGCTTCAGCACGCTACAGGAACGACGCTCTCGGTAAGTCTTTACAACTGCGTTCCACTGTTCTTCCTCATATCTGAAATGACAATATCAAATTTGATTTACCACAGCCAATATTATTATCTCAGAAACATCTCAGTATTGATTTTGGAGGTGAATCTCTTTAGAAATTACGTTAATGATCACTATTTTACCAACATTTAAGGAGGGTCCTCCAATAAATAGTTTGCAGTAGATCAGGCATCAAAGAGTCACTTTATCATTGCATGATATTTTTCAAAGGGGAATGTAATCCCACACTCGCATTTTGAAACTCAGGCTTTCTGCTAAAAAGTGTGAATTCATCATTGGCGTTTTTTTTCTTTATAAATGTCCTCCACCAAAGACATTATACAACTTTTTTTTTTTTTTACAGGCGGGGGTTTACTCCTCTTGACAAGTGCACTTGTAAAATAAACCTCCATTAGGATCTGATTGATGTTAACTTACATATATTTTTAAACAGCTTCTAGTGCACCTCTTATCAGTCTGTTGTAATTAGCTTAGTTCATTCTTTCAGCAGAAACTCCCTCCTTGTATTATTTAGTGATACAGTTGTCACTTATTCTTTCTCAGGATTCATTACAGCTGAAATATTCTAGGTTATTTGCTGTTTTGCATTGTGTTAAATATGGACATCAGCATCTGTTCTATTCATGTAATCAACTGATCTGTAGAGCTAAGGACAGTAAGACAAAGTCCTCTTTCTTTGAGTAAATCTTACATAAATTGACATGACGTCAAATCTTTTGTTTTAAGAGCAGTAACCATAGTAATTTCACTGGCAGTCATTCACCTATATAACATACATACAGTACATAGAGTACATATAACAATTGGTGATTCAATCAAAAATCAGTGATTTTGTAGGATGATGTCTAAGCCTAGAGACAGGATTTTAATAAAAGGGCAGCAACTCACTTCTTGGAAACTATTCTTGTTGAGTCTATGCCCTGCATACCCCTGCAGAACAGACACTGTTAGCATCAACACAATTTGTAAAAAAAATCCTAGAAAACCTTTATTTGCTTGTCACATTGGTTGTAAAATGTAAAAAAAGAAGAAGACATTTACAGGATCCATGATCTGGTGCCAACCTTCTAGATGTTTAGCGAGCCACAGCAAGTCTCAAAATCCTGTAAAGGGACTAAATTCTTCAGGGATGATCAGCACTCTGTTGCACAACCAAACATCAAACTCTGTTTCCTGATAGTTATTTCATTTATAGCCTAAAGTTAGAGAGCGCTAAAGTGCTTGAGAGATTTTATCTGCATTCCTTCCTCTTTGACTCTTCTGTGACGGCTCTCACTCAAACATCACAAGACAAAGCTTTCTTACACTCACCAAAATCTCTTTTACAATCTTCCGGCTGTCGTCGCCTGGTCCTCTGCAGCAGGCCCTGGTCCTGCTGTGAGAACCTATTTGAAGATGCTGTTTTCCCTCTTTTTTTCTCTGCTCAGACAGTGAATGGGGTAATTGGTTGGAATGACTCGAGTGTGTGGGTGACTGACAGTGACTGCCAAGTTACCAAATTACCATTCTGATAATGAGCGAGGTGTCAAGCTGCAGAGATGTGGCTTATGAGTGTGTCAGTGTTATTCAGCAAGGACTTTTCATGTGTGTACCCATGTACATTTCTGTAGAAATTGCAGTTTGTGTCCCAATTATAAGTCAGTATGGAATTGTGTTAGCATGAATGCATATGTGTGTTTCTGTGTGTGTGTCCCTGCCAATAGACCCTTCTACACCACAACTTGCGTGACCCCAAGGCTACACAGCGCTCTCATTCAGCGGTGCCCTACATTCAAAGCTTAGCTTAACTTGTGCAGCAAGACGTGGCAGTTCCAACTTGTCAAGCACTGGAATTGGTTGTTGTTGTGTCCCTGAGATGACTCTGGGATCGTTTCATTGAGTCTATGGAAATGTCATTTGTTAGCTAAATCTGTAATGGTTTCAAAAGCTGAAATGGGCATGAGCTAGTAAGATGAGTGTGGCCTAAAAATGGGTTAATGTGAGGAGAGAGAAGATTGATGTGAGGTAACTATACTGTGGGGAAAAAATGTGCTTTTTCTTTCTTTGAGCATAGAAGCCAGGCTTAGAAATGGTGCTGAAACCATTAATGGAGCTCCCAAACTAACCATTTTGATAATCTATCTAAGAAATGCCAAACATTTGCTGATTTTAGCTTCATAAATGTGCAAATTGGCTTTTTCTGGTTTATATGATACTAAATGGAAAAAGGTTTGGGTTTTGCTTTCAGGTCTTTGCTATAGTAAATTAAATAGTTTTGGGTATCAGACTGTTGGTCAGAAAAAAACAAGACATAAAAAAATGTGACCATTTGCTCTGAGAGGTTATGATGTGATGATTTTTCAATGTTGTCATGATGTTTTATAGTCCAAATGATTAATTAATACATCCACAATAACATCAGAAGATACATTTATAATGGCAATAACCTTTAGTTACAGCCTTTTTGTACACACATATCATTCACAGGAGCCTGTTTTGCTGCCTTTCATAGAAATATACCGCCCTATAAACTCTGTTTCACTCTTTACACGTTTGTTTATAGAGTGTAACACACTCGTTTCACTCCCCCCCACCCCATCCCCCCAAACCCCTTGATTCAGTCACACTGTTGTTGGCCTGTGGGTGAGAGTGTGAATGTTATTTATTGCCGGGAGTGTGATTGTGCCTTAGTGTGTTTTTAAGTTCAGCAGAAGATAAATGGCAGCATTACAGGGCAAAATCTGAAAAAGGGGGTGGGAAGCTTGTGTTTGCATTTGCTCACAGATATGTGCGCACACTTGTGATTTAGCACACCCCTGTGATTGACGAGGACGTTCTGAAGTTATACTGTATACTTTTCATGTTTGACCTGTTTTGCTGAACGATACTGTATGTAAATGTATCATTCCTGTGTGACTTAGTTACTTCAGTGTTTACAGACTTGACTAGCCCCTTCCATCAGGCAAAAGAAATACATTTATGCTGAGAGTGGCCCAATGGCAAGTTCAGGATGCTGTTAAGTAATACAGAAATCTCATCTAACGCTATATTTTTATACTGCACAGAGCTGCAGGCCTGGTTATCTGAAATACAATGGAAATCCCGTGTTTAATATTTAATGAGATGTTGTGTAACAATGTTGTGCCTGTGTTTCTGCTTCAACCTCAGACAAAATTACCCCCCCCCCCAACACACCTGTGTACTCCTGTTGTCCTGTTATACTTCTTTGTCTTACTTCCTTTGGGTCATAATCATGCTTTAACTTTTGGACTTACCCTTTGTATCCTGCTTTTGTTTCTATGAAACCTTTGAAAACATTGTGAATTGCAATGTGTTTTTCCATTGCATAGACGATTAAGAAAATGTATGCACACAGGGGACCCTCTATTTATATGTGTGTGTTTGTGTGTAGGTGTAACTCTTTCATGGGGAACTCAGCAGTGCAGAAGAAGCCTCAGTCTAAGCCAAAGAAGCCCCACCTGTCTGGACACAAAGGAGGCAGCAGCTCCAGAGAGCCACAGCCCAAAAGACTGGAGGAAGTTTACAATGCACTCAAACAAGGCCTAGAGTGAGTGACCCGAACACTGACTCACACTGACACAAACTTCACTCAGTCAAGCAATGAAAATGTCTTCGCCTTCAATACATAAACTAATCAACTGTTCCAAAATAACCACTTATTATTAACTTAGTAATACATCTGTGAGTTTATATTGCTGTCACTGTATACACATTATTTTCATTAAATGTTTCCCTTTTTGTCCGGTAGTGAGTATCTTGAAGTTCATCAAACAGAGCTGGACAAACTCATGTCTCTGATGAAGGACATGAAGAGGAACTCTCGCCTGGTGAGCTGCCACTGTGCATCAATTTACATACGAGCAACACAGTCGCAACTTAAAGGATTAGTTTGACATTTTGGGAAATACTCTTATTTGCTTTCTTGATGAGAGTAAGATGAGGAGATCAATACCACTCTTATGTCTGGAAATATTAAGTTATAGCCAGGAGGCTGTTAGCTTAGCTTAGCTTAGCATAAAGACTGGTAACAGGGGAACGGCTAGCCTGGATAAAACTGCCTACGAGCACCTGTAAAGGTCACCAGTACACACTGAGCATTTTCTCATCTCAAAGTCATGCAACAATGTATGTGTATGAATCTTTAGAGGTGCTGGTAGGCAGATTTTTCTTATGACCAGAGCCAAGCTGCTAAGTTGCTAAGCTAATCATCTGCAAAAAAGCAAATTTTCCAAAACGTCAAACTTTTCCTTTTTGAAAGACCAAATTCACTGTTTGTTCACTTCAGATCTCAGCTGTTTATGTTTCATTTTAATGATAATAAATCACAAAAAATAATAATACATGACTTTCGCATCACAGATTTTAATTTGATACAATGCACACAGACACACACGCACGCACGCACACACATATACGGTACACACAGCGTCTAGACTGCTACTGGAAATTATGTTTAACAGGATCTTTTTTGATGCCACACTACTACAGCCCACTTTGCATTCCTTAAGCAGCCCCTAACTGTGTGATTGTGTGTCTGTGTGTTTTTTTTCTCTCCAGGGAGTGCTGTACGATCTTGACAAGGTGAGTTGATCGAGGGGAGGGTCTGCTGTAACAACCGCTCCAAGTTTGGCGTGTGCTGGGGGGAGTCTTTGATGTAAAAATGAAGGAAGGAGAAGAAACTGCTAAAAGGCAGCTAAAGGCAAAAGAAATGCGGGAGGAGGGGTGGAGTGGTGAAGTGAGGGGCTGAAGGGATTGAGGAATAGTGCAGGAAAAAGGATGAAAGAGAGAGAAAGTTTGTGATGATGGGACAGGAAAGACAGTTTGAGAAGGATTAGCTGTAAGATTTTTGCATAAAAAACAATGGATACCATTTAGTTAAACATGTTGCCATCTTGTGACATACATTTAATGACCACTAATGATTACCAATGTCACACTGTCATATGGACATACAAATCTTCATGTATACTGCTTTAAACCAAATGTAGGCACTAGTAAATTTGTGTGCTGTATCTGTCTTTCTGCAGCAAATCAAAACCATTGAGCGGTACATGAGACGTCTGGAGTTCCACATTAGCAAGGTAAGAACTGATGTGACCGATAGATATCAGCCAATGCTTTACTTTAATCCATCATAGGACAAGTTATCAAGTTATCTCACATTGCAATACCTCCTTTCACTTTAAGCCTCTCCACATAACACCCACAATGACTCACTGACTTTGTGAGGTTGGTTTCAGGTAGGATTTATGCTGCCAGTTAAGGTGGCTTCCCTGTTTTTCTCTAGTTCATGTGTTGATGTGTTAGAGAAGTTTCCCGCTGTTTTAATGGCCGAGGCAACAGGTTGTCAGGTAGGGAAACTTTTCTTCCTATATCCTCTTTTGTAGTCTTCTCCCTGGTTGCCAGTTGGGGACAAAAATCCCCTGCAAGATTGTACAGCTCTGTGACTTTTCTTCCACATCCCCTTTTGTAGTTCTGTAATAGTCTCCCTCGCTGTGCTCAAATCAGACGTGACAGCAGGCAATCAGAATACGCACACCCAAACAACAGCGCAGCTCCAAAGGTAACCATGGTTACCTGAAGACAGAGCCTTTTGAAGTCCTGAGGAGCACAGAAGAGCCAGCAATTGGGTGACCTTAACCTGTTATGTTCACATAAACATCCTGATGAAAACTCACCTTCAGATGTCCAATAGCATGTACAGAACAAAATGACAGAAGACAAGACCCAGTCCTTGGACAGATTTGTGGACGTGTGTCTGAGGGTTGAAGACAACAGTGAATCTGGGTCAGAGCAGTTAGTAGGCTACAGTTAGGAGCAATTTGCAGGGTACTTTTAAATAAGAATAATGAGAGGAGGGAGATAGAGGGAACATAGAAAAAAAGTCTGAGAGTCATATGAAAGAAAGGCGATGGTTTCTCAGAAACTCAGGAAATATATCTGCCTGCATACTCTACTTCAACTACTACTTTGTCACAGGATGCAGTTAAAACAAACACACTCAAAGCCTTCCCATTTAGCATCCAACATTACTCTGAAGCTCTTCTGATCTTTCAGACTCTGTAAAAATAGATTTGAATGCATTTGCAAATATTTGAAGAAGTGACTGATTTATCTCTTCAGACAGGGAAAAAAAGCCTCAAAAGTCAAAGCGTAACTAAAAGCAAGTTAAATCTAGCACTCCCTGTGCTCTTTAATTCTAAATATGTACCAATGCTACTTCGCCCCCACTTGTCATTTCATCGACTGTCTGATTTCTGTGCGGACTATTGGGTGGAAATGAAATAGTTTAAGTAAATTATTTCTGCATATTCTTTGCCATCATTTAAATTTATCAGTTTTTATAGTTTCTGTGCAACAAATGCTATGATTTATCATTGCTTGACGGCAAGATTTAGTCTTGCAGTGTAGCACGTCCTGAACAGAGTATACTCCTTTAAGTAGGGAATGAAAGAGAGGAAATGCATGCTGGATTCATGAATAAAACTAATGCCAATGCCAAGTCAACTATCTACGCTATCACCCCTGCCTGCTCGCCCTACAAATAGCAATTGGCTTTACACACACACACAATGACAGATCTCTAATATTGTATGTGTTTATTCATTATTGCATTTTTAAGCTTTCAGCTGAGTAAACAAAACATTGTCATGCACATACCATATGAATAAATGTAGAACCAGAAAAAAGCAGCATGTGTACTCATGTCATCTCAGAACTGGACAATGGGAAAATAGATCTTCACAGTTATATATTCAGCAGCCATGAGCTAAAGTAAGAGTTTCTCAGTATTTGTGCTCAGGAGCAGGCGTCTCTCTTTGTGCTGGACAGCTGCCGTGAGGCATGATTTAACAATCATTCATTAGCGTGTGTGTGTGTCTGTGTGTCTGTGTGTCTGTGTGTGTCACATCAGCCCCGTCTTTTGTTCCTTCTCGTACTGCTGGCTGCCTGCAGATGTCTGAGCTGTAATTGGCACACATGGAGGAAGCAGGTGGCCCAATACAACCCTTATGATGTCCTGTATGGGATAGGGTCTATGGTGTGTGCTAGCTGCTAGTTTCAGCAGGGCATCATTAAAGAGATGAGTGACAGAGATTGGAGGTGAGAATAGTGTCTGCCAGGCGCCTCCTCTTCCCCCAAAAGAGAGAGAGAAATTGTGTGTTTATGTGTTAATCATGTGCCAAGTTCAATCCGGTGTGTAAATATTTTCCATGTGATTATTTTTTTAAAGGGCCTCTTTGCTTTCCTCTCTTCCCTTGATTGGTAATCTAGCCACCAATGTATGCACACACACCCACACACACACACACACACACAGTTACTCAGAGATGGTCTTGTGTGTTTGATGCTGTTTGATGTGCCCCGCCTGTTTTAATCTGCTTATAATCATTCGCCCTCTGGCAGAAAGAGTGTGAGTGTGAGTGTGTGTGTGTGTACCTCATATCCTACAATCCAGGATAATGGCCATATCTTAAGAGGATTTCTGCCATATCCTTAAAATTCTCTGCTTATATTTTAAATCCCACAGTTTAAAGTCAGATATACAATAGATGCAGATACAATCCTTTAAAAACCCCAGTGATACTTCATAGAAAACACTATATTTACGTCTGACTGCTCTGTCAAAACCACCAAACAAGTATCATTATTTAGTCAGATTATTAGGATTAGCTCGGGAGGGACTTAAAATAAGAAAAGGATTTTTCACCCTTTTATTAAGGTGAACACAATATTATCCTCACCCCCAGCATAATTAATTCCACAATAAAGATTGCCCTGTAATCCCTCACAATGTCTCAGAGCCATTCAGGTTTTGTCACCCCACTGAGCTCAAATTAATACAAGTAGTGTCCAATAGATGACTCAATGTAGAATACATTTACATTAATATGTGTTCATGTCTGGTAAGAGTTAATTAAGAAGGTTCAGATGTTTTTTTATGGGATGAATTTTAAAGCAGGTTTGATTTTTGTGTAGAAATAGTCCTTTAAAAGACCACAGTGGTGTTATATTTTGTGACCAAAACAAATCCACTATTTGTGTTAGGAAGGTTATGGATACTGCTTGTTTTTCCAAATAAGAGTCCAAAACTCTAAATATTCAGTTTGTTATGAAAAATATTGAAATTCAAAAAGCTGTGAACGTTTGGCATTTCTGCCTATAACATGACTTGAACCATTAAGTGATTATTTAAATTGTTGCTGATTAATTTTCTAATTTATATAAAACTTATTCCACCTATATTTTTGTTTGATGTTGCTATGTGAAGTTTTAGATCCATCTGAACAACTTCTTCACTAAAACAAAAACTTGGGAAGAAACGGAGAAAATATTACAAATACAGTCAGGAACTGCAAGACATATGTTGTATGCCAGATATAATTACACATTTTAGCCATCTGCCAGTGTTGAGGTTTCTGTCTTGTCTTTAGCTTGTGTTTTGCCTTTTCTAATTTTCTGGGGTGAAAAGCGCCCAAGGCGCAGCAATATGCTGATGGCCGTCCTCTCGGCTGAACTTCACAAGGACATTTTCTTGAAGGCAGCGAGGGGCTATAATAATTGGGGACAATATGATCTTAATTGGCTGATAATGATATTATTAATGATTGCCTGAGAAATATGATGGCTATTCATCAGCCCCAGTTTATAAAGAACCAATTTCGACACACATGACTTTCTCCAGTAGAATAACTCGTTGTAGTTTTCTACTCACTTATGTGAGTAGAATAATATACTTTTTCTTGACTTAATCAGTGAAAAACTTGACTTGGATGAATTTGTGTTTCTTTTGACTTCAGCTGAGCTTTATCAACAACCAAAAGTGGAGTTCGCTGCTCATGTTTTGCCTTGTTTTGTTGTAATTAAATGTGTTTTAAAGCTGTCGATTGTTTGCTCTGAATCAGTTCTATGCGATTGTAAAAGCTGAGAATAACAGTTGTGGTTGGAGGGTATTTTATAGCTGGCTCAGCTGCTGCAGCCCTGCCGCTTACACCACATACCACAGACAGACAGACGGGGCTGGGTCCCAGTCGGGGGTGTGGGGTGCTGAGGGGGGAAGGATGGTTTGTGGTGGAGTCGGTGGAATTGGGGTGTGTGCTTTCTGTATGTATTTATGCCCAGCTAAGTTAATATAAGATCATCAGACATTACCTATTCTCTTGAACAGAAACATCCCACTTTCACTTTTTACCATAAACCTTGGTGTGCCCACTTACCACAACATGCTCTCTATACACATATAAACATGTCCACACGCACTGTCACAGGGTCTGCTCACACAAACTGTATGGTTCAGACTAAATGATACACAAACTAACATTCAGAGAAGCTGTTAGGACAGCTGGAATCAGAATGGCCCATTTTCTCTCACTTCTCCCTAATGAGTGCCATAAAGAGCGCAAGGCATCAATATTTCAGTGCTCTCGTCAGGCAGACTGCAATATTTTCCTTTGATGAGGCTCACCAGAGGTGTTTTGTTTGCCCGGCTGCCACTCCGATCATATGTGAATTTGGGAAGGCAGGAAATAAGGCCGACAGGATCCTGAAAATCTGGACTGCTGGCAAATTGTGGTTTCTGGTAGAAATTACTTTGAGTAACTCAGCAAAAGTTCATTGTTGTATCTGATGTTTAAGGAGAATTAATGGACTTTTACTTTGATTTGGGAGATTATAATTTGAGCTCAATGTAGTTTGATAATAAATTGTGCCTATTTTAGCAATGCTAACAGCATGGAATGAACTAGAGATGGCACCACTTTGGTCTAGACTGAAATCAATCAACCACTATAAGACAGATTGCCATGATATTTTGCAGAGACATTCAGTCATTCATGGATCCAGCTGATTTTGGTGATTCTCTGACTTTTCCAGTAGCACCACCATAAATTCACATGCGGTTTTGAATGACATCGGGCTTACCACTTTGATACATTTTCTTTGTGGTAAATCCTTAAATCTGCTAAAATAAAGGGATGAGAAGACAAGAAAACATACAGAAAATGCTAAATTACAATAAGTAATGAAGAACAATAAACAGAGTAAAGTGGGTAGAATTATAAAAGTACCTTTAAAAAAACAAAACGGGAACAAAGCCTACAGAGTTCAGAGCACACAAGCTCAATCACCTTTGACTTTCCAGAAAAGTACAAGTCTGACCGTTTGATTGTGATTCACATCTTATCATGATTAATTCATTCTAGTTGAAACTCCCAAGATTTTCAGCTCACAGTAAGGCAGCAGGATGTTGATGCAGTTGTTCTCTTTCCCTGTGGGTTTGGATTATATGAGGCTGCTGCTGCAAACTGAAGTTGGGCAGACACCTCCAAATGAGCTCTAAACGCCGTCTGTTGTTCCGCCGCTTCGGGAGTGTCCCACTGGGGTTACAGAATTGAACAGCATAGACGTCTGCCACTGGAGAATACAGTTACACTTATAGATACCAGCTGTATCTTCTCCGTTCAGGACTCTCTTGTCCTCAGTTTATTTGGTTGTCTCTGTCTTGTCCTTGTGGAACAGTTATTAAAGACGGAGGTACTCTGTGTGTGCTTTTAGGTAGATGAGCTGTACGAGGCCTTTTGCATCCAGAGCCGTCTGAGGGAAGGTGCCAGCCGTATGAAGCAAGCCTTCTCCTCTTCTCCTTCCACTAAAGGCACCAAGGAGAGCATCGCAGAGGTCAACCGCCGCTACAAAGAATACACCGAGGTAGTGGCGTAGAGCATCAACTTCAGTGTTTGGGGAAGCCAGAATTAGCTAATTATTCTGAGGAGTTTTGCATGAAAATGGTTATTAACCTTGTGAAAGTCTTAAATAATAAATAATGGAGTGTAAGGGCAATGATCTAATAAATTGTCAGACAAGTTGACTTTTCAGGAGAGAAGAAGAAATTATGCATGGTGTTACACATATTGTGTATAAAAATATGACAATACTGTATGCATCAAACATTGGCTTACAGCTGACAACACTCACTGTTTACCTAAATATCAAATACAGATTACTGCTTGTATTGTCATTTGTAAACACTGACATGTATTGTCATATACTTACAGAATTACCTTTTAAATCTCAATAACACAAACACACCTGTCTTCATCTGTCCTGAGGGCTTACACCAGTCGTCCTGCCTCTTCTGCAGTTTAGTGTTTACTGTATTTGTCAAAGTCTCTTAAGATAACTTGATTACTATTGTTGTTCTTGCCTTGTGTAACAACGATCATTATGTCTCTCTCTTCCTCAGAACATGAGCACGTTCGAGGGCGAACTAGAGAACCTGCTCGGGGAGTTTCATATCAAAATGAAGGGTGAGAGACAAGTAAAACCACTCACATACTGATATTAATTTCTGCAATAAGAGGCATTCATCCGCAATTGTTTACAAGAACGTTTTTGGTGATGAGCTGACAACTGATTAACCTATCATGTATACTGCAGTGAAGCCAATGAACACCTACATTGTAAATCACCCAGCTAAATACTAAAGTCACTTAAACAAACGGTTATCAGATGGATAAAAGTTACTTGGCTTGGCTTTTCCCCCCATATACTGTCCAAATGGTTATTTGTTTAGATTTTTTAACAATTGCCTCTCTCTCTGACAGGTTTGGCAGGCTTTGCTAGGCTCTGTCCTGGAGACCAGTATGAGGCAAGTTCTTCTTTTTATTATGTAACTTTTAAATAAATAATTCTTTCATATTAAAATTCATGAGTGAAATAGTGCAAAACCGTTCAGTCAAGAGAGATAGGAAAGCACAATGTCTACTTTAAGTAGAAAATGGAGTTTGATATTTTTATTCTATGAGGCTATCAAAAGGCTGTCCATTCTCTGGCTTCACGCTTACTTTTTTCTTTTTTTACACTTTCCCATTCCTTTCTTCCTTTAGATCTACATGCGGTACGGTCGCCAGCGGTGGAAGTTGAAGGGAAGGATCGAAGTGAACTCCAGACAGAGTTGGGATGGAGACGAGATGGTCTTCATGCCTCTCATCACTGACCTCATCAACATCAAGGTACTGTAAGAAAAAAATTCAGACAAACTAACTTTGTGCTTCCCCATGCAGGGTCAATAAATAACAATGTAGAAATCAGACCTTCACCTTTTTATGTACAAGTTTGTTTTTAATTGCACAATATCAAGGCGCAGATTAGTGATGATGCTGATAGGTTATGACCATATTTAATTACTGCTAGTGTAAGAAAACATTTCATCAACAATCGCCTGCTTAATATCTTGATGTCAGAAGAAACTGTGTGATTGTTTTCTTGACCTGAATAGTAAATTCGTACATGTTGTTCCTCAATCAGGTGACGGAGCTGAAGGGCCTGGCCAATCACATGCTGGTGGGCAGCGTGATCTGTGAGACCAAGGAGCTGTTTACTGCCATGCCTCAGGTGGTGGCCGTTGACGTCAACGATCTCGGGACCATCAAACTCAACCTGGAGGTCACGTGGTAGTAAGTTGACTCCTATATTTCAGCAAGCAGTCACTTTTTTCCTCGTGGCTTGTGATACTGTAGAGTGTTTTGTATTTATTCAAATAGATGGTCACTTTTTTATCCTTAAGGGGAAACTTCAGCAGGATAGAATCACTTGAGCCTACAAAGATACTCAAGGTTAAATATAGAGATTGCATGATAGATAATGAGATGGATGCACCACTGTGAGTCTAAAATTATTTGATGATTTTGTTATGATTTCATGACATTCATTTAATTTCATTTCATGTTCAGTTCACTAAAGTTTCAATGAATTGCAATTATGGTTTTCTTTCAGTTTATGAAAGGGATAAACGTTGGGTTTTCAGTGTTTGAGCCAGATATTTCTACAGAGCCTTTCAACATTATGGGTTTATCTCACGAGTGTTTTACTCATACAGTCATAATTTGTATGACTGTATTCTTGCAGTCAATATCTCAATCACTGGTCTATATTGAACACCTACAGAAAATGTTTTTAGGTGTCGATGTCCGAGGGGGCTGGGAACCACACAGCAGGGCTGTGGAACCCTATTGTTTTCCTAAGGATTATTTTCCTCCATTATTTTCCTTTTTTCTTTTCGCCCTAAAACTCCTGCTACAGCCTAAACCATACATGTTGGAGGGGTGCCATTTTCAGGACTGTTCCAGAAATCCGCAAGGACCTCAGGCGCAACAATTAACCCCCTTCCACCACTAGGTGGTGCTGTAGCAGAAATAATCTGCATGAAACTTAGCAGGCAGCATCTCCAGACTGACCTGACAAAAAGATATCGAAAGAATATTTATAGGATACAACTTGTGCAAATTACGCACAAACAAATTTGTGTAGCCAACTATGAAAACACCAACGCCATATTGAAACCATACTAAATGCTATCAACGCAAAACTTTAGACTCTTGTTTGACATGACCCTCTGGAGGTCCTCCACACAGTTTAAGAAAATTGGCCTTGAGGGGGCGCTACAAGTACAAAAAGTTTATATCTCATGAACGGCTCATCTGTTTTTTTACGAAATTTGGTGGGTACCATCTAGGGCCACACCTACAGTAAGGTACTGATTGGTCAAAGTGGGCGTGGCCTATGGGACTTACATATGAATTCACCACTTACACCAATGTACGCAACTTCAAATTTGCAGGGTCAATGTACTATGGGTCATGGACCAAACCTACCAAAGATTTACACATGTGGACCACTTGGTGGCGCTATAATGTTTCTTTGCCTTTAACTCCCACAATACACATCGCACAATGCACGAAAACAAATTTTTCAAACTCGTCCTAGGCTGTGCGACCGATCAGCACAAACCTGATACAAAGCATTTTCAGATGGACCAGACCAAAAGTTATGAAAAGAATTTTGCTACAAGTATGCACATTTGACGACCAAACAAATTTTCCTAGCTAGCTACCACACACATATCATATCTTATGCCGGTCTGAGGCTCTGTACCAAACTTGGTACAAACTACGGCACTTCTGATTCATAACTTAATAAGTTTATAATTATAACTAGTAAAAACATTCGGTCTTTTGGAGCTAAAAGCTAACAGTTACCCCTTTCTATTGATGTCGACCAGCCAACCCTCCTACATCCCTGGTCGTACCTGGAAGAACTTTTTGAAATGGTTGGATGCAAAAACAACTGCTTTTGAATGCGCTTTAAGCTCTGTGCACACAAGTACCATGAGCTTATCGTTTTCAAAACTTGCCGTTTAAAAAAGCATATCGATATTATTATTTTTTTTCCTTACATCACTTTTGCTTTTATACTTTAAGTAGTTTTGAAACCAGTACTTTTAATTGAAAAAAAGGTTGAGTTGATACTTCAACTTCTACAGGAGTCTTTTTAAACCCTAGTATCTATACTTCTGAGTAATGAATGAGAATATTTTTGACACCTCTGGTATGATATCAATATATATCTGTGAGAGTCATATTCCGTTTTATTTATTTATTTATTTGTTTCTCTTTATGGTCCTACAACCTTTTTAACATTCAGGTGACCTCACTGCAGCACACATATTCTAATAACCTAGTTTTTCCTGAAAAAAAATGATGTTCATAGATTGACTATGGACAACAGGGTGGATGTTTTACAAGTTTTTATAGAAAGTAAAACCAGATGCACCAGAGGTTGTCAAAAATCCTTTAGGGCTCTGGGATATTTGCAACGGCAATGTACCACAGACCTTGCGGCTCACGCCTCTTGATATTTCCTGACTTTGCCTCCCCAATGTTACGCTTTGGGTCCCGCATTTGTGTGCTCCCCGGGTCGCCAGGGTCGACTAGGCGGCCTCTTCATAACTACTTGTAGTTTTTAGTTAGTGATGTAGCTTTAATTCAGTCTGCATTACTTGTGATTTTCTGCCACCTGGTGGAGAAATATGGTCATTACAAGTTATAGAAGTTAATTAAGCAATTAAATCCTCTTTTAAAAAAAACATCACAATCAGCAATCAAAATAAGTGTCTTGTTGTCATTCCCTCTTAAGCCCCTTTGACGTTGAGGACCTGACTCTGTCGTCTGGTAACATCAGTAAAGCTACAGCACTCCAAAGACGAGTGTCGGTCTACAGCCAGGGCACGCCAGAGACCCCAACTTTTCAGGATTCCTCCTTCTTTGTGAGTACCACAAAAAAACCTGGATTAGCTTCATTAGAGTGGTGGGAAACAGTAGTTTGTGTTTGTTTTTGTAGAACAGTCACCATCTAGGCTAGAAAAACATCTGAACTTTGTTTTTAGACTTATCACTGGGTGAATTGTGGTGAAAGAGATGACATTTTGTCTTTTACACCTTGTAGTCCCTGCACACTAACCTGAGTCTGCACCCAATGATATTGTTTACATTTTTCTGTTGATGCTTGATGCTTATGTTAGCAGCACCAGTGCTACCCCTAAACTAACCCTCAACCATTTCCCTGTTATCCTCTCCTTTGCATTTCCACATCCAAACCCCTTGCCCACACTCTGTCCCACTCTACACGTTAATCCATCCTGTCCTGCATCTCACTTACCTGCCCTCACTCGAATACCCAACACCTTGTCCAATTTGCCTGCGTGCATTGTGTAAAGAAGTGGCGACCATATCCTGTGGAGCGCCAGCGCCTCTCCTTCCTACACATGCTCCGAGACACCCTGCTAGAGAAGCTAAGGCGCAGTCGCTCGTTTGGTGACCTGGCCTCACTCCGGCCAAGGCCCAAATCCAGTCTGGAGGTCTATGTGAGTGTGTTGTGGCCCCTCGACCCACCTAACCTGACTTTTCCTTTGCCCCATACCCCATCGACATGATGGGGATGTACTCCTCTGCTGGTGTGGACACACCTGGGCTTGTCCAGTTCTTTTCTGTGGGTTGCAGAATGCCATGTGTGAATGCATGTTTCTTTGTGTGGGTTCTTGCTTTTCTATTCAGATTTGCCTTACTCTGATTCTATTTTGGTTGATCAAATAGGGTCACAAGAATTTAGAAAGAAAAGTGGATTTAGAGTTAATGTTTGGATCTCTTTTTCCACTAAAGAGAGCTTTCTCTTGCACTCTTTTATCTTACATGCACTGATTTCAATCTATATCTTAATCTTACATATTTTTTGTTTCACATATTTACTGCCTTATCTCTTCTTTCAGTCCACTTTACCAGATGATGTCTTTGAGAACGGTGGCTGCGGCGTTGCTGAGTGCAAGCGTCTCTCCTTCACTTTCTCGGACACGTCTGGATCCACGCCCAGCCCTGCCCCGAGCTCACACTCCCCTGGCCTGTCCAACCCTGAGATCACAGTCACCCCTCCAGAAATTGACCCATCACCTATACAAATCCTCCCCACTAGGGAGGACTCCATTGCTGAGGAGCATTTAGTGGAGGAAGAGGAGGATGAGGAGGATGAGGAGTACGAAGAGGATGGGGAGACGGGTAGTAGAGGAAGTAGGGGCACCAGTGCCAGCCTTGCCAGTGATGAAGCTGAGGTGGCAGAGGACTCTGAGTGGGAGCGTACAGAGTCGCAGCGAAATTCTAGCTCAAACTGTGGTTCAGCTGCCCCATCCCTCTGCTCCGACGGCCACCTGTCTACAGTGGCTCCAGAGGATGTTTTCTTGGACCACACTGACGAACTGAAACCTGTGGAACTGGACACAGAGGAGGCGGGCAGCCTGACCAGGCAGCTGGTGAAGAGGCTGACTTCTTCGGAAATTGTACCGCCAAGTGGGAGCTCCACGGAAGGAGGAGGAAATCTGAGCTGGGCAGGAGAGGGAAGCAGGGCTTTCCTGGAGAGCAGCCTGGAGGAGGCCATCCACAGCCTATTGATGAGGCTGGAGTCTCTGACTCACCGCTGCCGAGAGCTGCAGGACCTGGAGCAGGAGGTGATGCGTCTGGAGGACCTGCTCAAGGTGACTGTCTCCCTTTCTGATATGTATGTGTACAATATCTCACATGGGAAAGAACATATGATGGAAACAAATAATAAGTACTTTCAGGAAATGTGGGTTATAATTAGTTATTTATTGGGTGAATGCTGATTCAGCAGCATTTCTGCGTTTACAATGTTCTTCCTGGGGGCGGCTGTGGCTCAGCGGTGGAGCGGTCGCCTGCCAATCCGAAGGTTGGTGGTGCAATCCCTGGCTCGTGCAGTCCCATGTCGATGTGTCCTTGGGCAAGACATTGAACCCCGAGTTGCTCCCAATGCTGCGCCATCGGAGTGTAAATGTGTGTGAATGTTTATCTGATGAGCAGGTAGCACCTTGTACTGCAGCCTTGGACACAGTGTGAATGGTATGTTAAAGGAATGGTATGTAAAAGGGCTTTGAGTAGTCGTTTAGATATAAAAACAGTTAATTTACTTTCTTTAACATTCAACATCCTGATTTGTTTAAGCCTTTTTCAATATACTATACTTTGATTTTTTCAACATACATTGCTATGACTGTTTTCAACGTTGATTTGGTGGCTCGATGGTTAGTCCCACTAAAATATCACCAGCAAGTTGAGTCTGCAGCTTATGAGGCAGGATTGATTACCACTCTGGACTGATCATTTTTGTGTGGAGTTTGCATGTTGCAGACTTTGTTTAACATACTATACAATGACTTTTTATGACTTCTTTCGACATACTATACTATGATTTTTAAATCTTTTTTTTCTACATACTATACTATGACTTTTTTATCATCTTTTTTCCACATTTTATACTGTACTATAACGTTTTTTTGACATCATACACTATGACTTTTTTTTATCACTTTTTGTCAACATACTTAATTTGACTTATTTCAACATACCATACTATGACTTTTAATGGCTTTTATTGACATTCTATGTTATTCAACTTATTTCATTTGGTGGCACAGTGGCTCGTTGGTTAGTTCCATTTCAAATAGCACCAGCAAGTTGTCACTGCAGACTCTTTTTCAACAAACTATAATATCACTTTTTTCGACATACTATACTATGGCTTTTTCATTACTTTTCAACATACTTTAATATGACTTTTTCGACATAATATAACATGGCTTTTTTATCACTTTTTTTTTTACAAAACATACTATGACTTTTTATGACTTCTTTTGACATGCTATACTATGACTTTCTTATCACTCTTTTCGTCATAATATAGGATGGTTTTTATCACGTTTTTGGACATACTATACTATAGCTTTTTTATCACATGTTGGCCATACTATAGTATGGCTTTTTATAACTTTTTTCAACATAATATACTATGACTTTGTCCACTTTTTTTACATACATATACTGTAGCTTTTATCACTTTTTTCAACATACTATACTGTAGCTTTTATCACTTTTTTTAAATACTTTACTATGTTTTTTTATAACTTTTTCGACAATACTATATTGAATTTTGTCCACTTTTTGGATACTATACTATGACTTTAGCTTTTAATCACTTTTTTCGAAATACTTACTATACTATAGCTGTAATTTTTAAATACTATGCAATGCTCTATCACTTTTTTTGCCATTTTAAAGTATGGCTTTTTTATCGTTTTAATCACTTTTTTGACATACTGTACTAGACTTTTTAAAACTTTTCAACATACTATACTATGACTTTTGTCACTTTTTTGACATATACATTCTATGCTTTTAATCACTTTTTGTGACATACTGACTAGAATTTTTAAAACTTTTTTACAACTATACTATGACTTTTGTCCACTTTTTTTGACATATACTATTCTATGGCTTTTAATCACTTTTTTGACATACGTACTATGATTTTTAAACTTTTTTCAACATATAACTATGACTTTTGTCCACTTTTTGACATTACTATTCTATGGCTTTAATCACTTTTTTGGACAACTTACTATGGCTTTTACACTTTTTTTGACATACTATACTATGGCTTTCAATCACTTTTTTCGACATACTATACTATGGCTTTTAATCACTTTTTGGGACATACTTTGCTATGGCTTTTTTTATAACTTTTTTCAACATACTATACTATAGCTTCTTATCACTTTTTTCAACATACTATACTATGACTTTTGTCCACTTTTTTCAACATACTATACTATAGCTTCTTATCACTTTTTTGCAACATACTATACTATGACTTTTTTATAACCTTTTTCGACAACTGTACATCTATGATATTTTGTCCACTTTTTTTGATATACCATACTATGACTTTATTTCAACATACTATATTATGACATACTTTACTATGGCTTTTTTTATAACTTTTTTCAACATACTATACTATGACTTTTGTCCACTTTTTTTGAAATACTATAGCTTTTAATCACTTTTTTGACATACTATACTGTAGCTTTTTATTACTTTTTTCTAAATACTTTACTATGGCTTTTTTATAACTTTTTTCAACATACTACACAATGACTTTTTGTCCACTTTTTGACATACTATACTATGACTTTATTTCAACATACTATATTATGACTTTTTCGACAAATTATACTATGACTTTTTATCACTTTTTTCAACAAACTATACTGTAGCTTTTTTATCACTTTTTTTCGACATGCTAGGTTGGCTCTTCAATCCTAGGCTTCTCCGTCCATGTTTAAAAGTGTACCGGTCTGTTATTTTTTTAAATACTATGCAATGGCTCTATCACTTTTTTTGCCATTTTAAAGTATGGCTTTTTTATCGTTTTTTTTCCCTTTTTTGACATACTGTACTATGACTTTTTAAAACTTTTTTCAACATACTATACTATGACTTTTGTCCACTTTTTTTGACATATTTTACTATAGCTTTTTAATCACTTTTTTGCAACATACTATACTGTGGCTTTTTTATAACCTTTTTTGACATACTGTACTATACTATGACTTTTTGTCCACTTTTTTTGATATACCATACTATGACTTTATTTCAACATACTATATTATTTTTTTTGACAAACTATACTTTTTATCACTTTTTGACATACTTTACTATGGCTTTTTTTAATAACTTTTTTCAACATACTATTCTATGACTTTTGTCCACTTTTTTTGACATACTATACTATGGCTTTTTACCACTTTTTTTCTGCAGGAAATGCATTTTCTAGTTATTACTTGGTTCTTTAAATTAACAATCTCAAAGATTTTCATTTAAATAAATGTTTGTTTAGTCATATCATATATCTATCAGCAAAAAAGATAACACAATGGTGATTGAGCCTATGGCCCACTGATTAAAGTAATGTAATATTATATACATCTATTTATTTGCAATACGAACTGTGTCTGTGGTGGCATTCTTGGTAAAATAGTTGTTTTACAGATTTTCTCCAAAGGATAAACACAATTGTGAAAACTTGAATAACTGAATTGAAGACTCACAACTGCTAAACTCTCAGCACATTTCTATTTATTGTCACTCAAATAGAAATTCTTAGTCAACCACACTGCCACTTTAACTAATTATATTACATAAAACCTGAAACCTATACATTTCTCATCAATCATACAACAATAACATGCAAAAGACTGAGGATGTAATATCTGCACATATGAAAGTTTATAATTTATTTGGGTAATCTTTAGAAAACTAATTGCATCTTCTTGTAACAGACATCAACAGAACTTAAAATGTACACAGGGATTTTATTTTGAAAAGGCAGTCCTCTCTCAGGTCTTAAAATAGTCCATATATTAGAACACATCTACTCTCTAATACATGAATCCAAAGTAACAAAGTCACTCATTACATCAAAAATTAATTTGAGTTCTGGAGTTACTGGAATGGACTGTGGCAAGTTAAAGATTTATAAGAGTAAATTGTTATTGACTCATTATCCCCGCCCTTCTTCTTCTTCCTCACAGTGTCGTCTCCCAGGTCACAGGAGCCGGTCATCCAGCCTCAGTCTGACAGTGGAGAGTGCTCTGGAGAGTTTCGACTTCCTCAACACCTCGGACTTTGATGATGATGATACTGGAGATGATAGTGCCATCCTTAGCAACCCCTCACAGAGGTCTCCGCTTTTTAATACAGACGGAGAAAGGATCGGGTGAGTGGGAGATGGCATAGAGGCTTTTTTTTGTGTTTGTTGACATTGACACTAAGCACAATGTTATTGTGTCATGGGGTTTGACTGCTGTTTGGAAGTGTGTGCACTAAAATAAAAGTACTGTTGTTGAGGTACGACAAACAAACAAAAACACAGTAAGAGCTGAAGTAGGATACTTTTTGGTCCCTGGTTTTAATGCCTAGCTATTCATTTAGAAAAGCAATATTTTTTAACATGTGTGATCATAACACAGGTGAAGGGTTTCATTCTGACAAAACAGAACAGCAACTCAATTCACTGCAAAAACATTTTGGACAGACAATCTGCATCATCTCAAGCACTCAATAGAAAAACCCATTTTATCAGTTTATCAAGTACAAGAGAAAAGATAACGGTTCTGTGTGATGCTGCTGCCACTCGGTGGTGACTCTGGGTATGTGCCTCTCAGTGGCCAGCATCCAGAAGCCAGAGGACACCTTAGTGAAGCCCTGACAGAGGACACAGGGGTCGGCAACAGCGTGGCAGGAAGCCCCCTGCCACTCACCACTGGAAACGAGAACCTGGACGTTGCTATCGTCATCCACCTGCAGTACTGTAATCACCTCATACAGGTAGAGCTCCTAATGACATCATGTTTTGGAGTATAAATGATAAAGGAATAGTTATAGTTGACATTACCAGTTTACTGCAACATGCCTTTTGTCAGTTGTTGACCAGTGGGATGGGTGTGTGGCAGCGTCGCAGTCTTCTCCTCAAGATGTCCGGACAGACTCAGTTGTTAGAGGAGCTAGCAGAGATCAGTGCGGACAGACTGGGAGCAATTACATCTGCTGCTGATGGTAAGTACTAACAAAGGGAAACCAGTTTGCTTAATTGGTGTGTTATGTCTGTTTACCATGCAATGTATCTCAAGAGTAGTAATCTTTTTAGTGTACTCCAATCCAGTGTCTTGTTATTTAAGTATTTTATGAACAAATATTACCATGCAACTCAATGAACTCTCTGGTTTGAGGGTTTGTAGCGTCTGACCTTCTCTTTTGTCCTTTTCTCTCTCAGTTCTCCCGGGCCTCGCAGAGCGCCCACAGCTGATGACTCTGTGGTCAGAGTGCAGCGGGTCTGCAGGACTTTTCCACACCACACTGGACAGAGTGTTCAAACACATGAACCAGCGCTACACAGCAGCGCTGCAGGAGAGACACCCACACAGCGCCGACAAAGGTTGGATCATCCGTATTTTCTTTCTCCAAAAAAGCCAAAGGTTGCACTTAAAATTACATTGTTTTTGTTTACAACAGTCTTGTTTCTTTGTTTTTGTTGCCTGTTCAAGTCATTTATTTGGTTTTAATCTTGTCCCTGTTTCAACTTAATCACTAACTTAGTTTTAATCTTGTGTCCGAGAAACGTTTGATCATTGTAGCTGCTAATATAGTCTTGCTTAGTCAGACCTTCCTCCAACGTGGCGGAGGGGGGTCTGGCTAGTCCACACAGCATTCCGGGATGCGAGACAACTGTGTTCTTGTTCATTGCCATTTCTTTAAACCAGTCACAATCATCTTGGGCAGTGATAAGCACCTGGAATGCAACGTTACCATGGCAAAAGAACCTTGGGAAGGAACTTGTTTTGGTGTAATATGTTGTACGTTCAAAAGTTGTTTTAGTCATGCAACAAAAAACACAGATTGGACAAATAGTCTAGCTGTCTGGATTTACCCTGCAGAGATCTGAGAAAAGGTTACCACAGTGCTCATAAATCAACCAGAGTTTAAAAGGCCAACACAAAGGAAGCCCAAGGCAATGGATATCCCAGAAGTGGAACGTCAAGGACATAGACCCAATTTAAGAGACTAAATGGAACAGTGAATCCATAGATATTTAACAGATCTTAACAATGTATATGTAGATTCAGTTGGCCCAAAAACATTTCTTTGAATTTAGATTTATTTCTCTTCTCTTCAGTGATTGGTGTTGTAGTGGGCGAGATGGTGGACAGGAGTGATCTGGTGGCGGCAAACAATCCTTCTGCCGCTGAGCTCTCCCATGACGTCCTGACGGTGTTTCAGTTCCACAGCTACATCTTACAGCATGAAGTGCATGACATGGAGACACATCTGCTGCATCTGGCCAGAGAAGGTGATAAAAGTATTTTTTTCAGTTTAACCAATTATCACTTTGGATTTTCTGTCCACAATCGCCTCAAACTTTACACAATACATAGTAGAGAGAGAACACAAAAAACAGGCTGATTATGAGTGTGATTGTGTGAGTATGAAAAAAGAGAAATGGCTAAACTATGAAGTGCATTTTTACATACAATTTTCACTACGTTTTTAATAACCAAGTAAAACACTGTTAACTTCCTGGATATTTTAGAATACAAACTGAAAAGATATCAAAGCAAAATTTCATGTCAGGAGTAAAGAAAAGGTCCCTATGCTTTATACTTTACAGGATATGTAATGGTAAAACCTCTGACATGTGTCTGTGTTGTACTCAGAGGTGTTTGCAGAGGCTCTGTGCAGTGGGGATTATTCTCGGTGTCTAGCGGAACTAAAGGAGGTGCCTGTGTCATCCCTGTGGCCGAGAAATGACACCCTTAGGACCCTGGCCTGCCTGCTCACTGCCGAGGACCCTCAGGTCAACAAAGCAGCAGCCGACTACATCTCTTCGGCATCACACAGCCACTTCAGGACCCAGACAGTGAGTTGTGTGTGTGTGGTGTGTGTGGGGTGTGTGTGTGTGTGTGTGTGTGGTTTGTGTGTGTGGTTGTGTGTGTGTGTGGTGTGTGTGTGTGTGTGTGTGTGGTGTGTGTGGTGGTGTGTGGTGTGTGTGTGTGTGTGTGTGTGGGTGTGTGTGTGTGTTGTGTGTGTGTGTGTGTGTGTGTGTGTTGTGTGTGTGTGTGTGTGTGGTGTGTGTGTGGGTGTGTGGTGTGTGTGTGTGGGTGTGTGTGTGGTGTGTGTGGGTGTGTGGCGCGTGCGTGTGTGTCTCATTTTGAATAGTGATGCCATAAATGATAATCTGTGTGTCCACAGGCAGTGGAGTACTACACCCATGCGCTGTCAGAGGCTGGAGTTCTGAGCCAGAGGGCGGCCTGTTCAGCTCTCAGCTGTCTACAGGTCAGTGGCCTCTTACATCATTTTCAGTTGTGATACTGTGAAAATTTGGAGCTAGTTTAGGTCTCCATTTGTGTTTAGACAAATCTAATATGAAGCTTCAGTAGTCCGAGTAAGTCAAACTGAATGTTATCTTTTAAAAGTAAAGCCTTTTTTGGCACAAAATTCCTTGTGTGCTTTCTGAGCCCCTGTGGAGGATACTTCATGGTAGGTGCATGTATCCAGAACACAACACCAAAAATAAAATATACCCGCAACTGCCAGGACAAAGATAATCACTCTATTTGGCTAACGAGACTGCTTCACATTATCCAGGACATTATGGATTGGAAGACTGATTGCAGCAAACGAGTATTCTTTAATGCATGCTATAAGTTGCATATATAGATGGTATTCTATTCAGATAGTGGTCAGGGCATAGTACAAAAATAGTGTGTTTATCTTATGTGCCATGAAGGCTAAGAAGTTTTGAAATGTAACAGTGACATTGTGTTGTCTATGTAGGCCGTGGAGAGCATCAAGGCGGTGGTAGCACTGTGTGATTCAGCTGAGGAAGAGCTTCGCCATGTTGCCATAAAAACCCTGCTCACATTTGGTGAGTAACACATTTCTGGAAAATCAAATGTTGCTCAGCTTGGTCCACCCTTCTACAAATGTCTTGCATTTTATACACAGCTGCCACAAAGTACCTAACGCCATAATGTATAGAAATATGAATAAAGTATATATATATATATACACATACGTACATACATACATACACTCGTCTTTTATTGGGACCTAAAGCTAAACTGTTTTGACTGCAGGGATACCATTGCAATGTGCTTTAGATAACCCTTGTATTTGTGGCAGGTGAGGAGGGGCGACTGGCGTACGAACAGCTGGACACGGTGCCGGGGGAAATCTTCCGCCTGGTCACACGGCGAGGAAACGCTATCACCACTGCCTTCTGAGCCATCGTGCCACGAAAACATCACAAATGACATTTCAGCCTGACATCCGAGGACAGCACTGCCCTTCCCTCGGCTACACCCCACACGGGCTGTTAACTGATCACTTTATTATTCTGCTTTTTCGCACAGTCTTAAGGATCTCCTCAACGCCACAATTAAATCTCTTTTCTTACGGACACTGCCATTTGAAAGGATTTAACACCAAACAAGCTGTCTTAGTTACAAAAGACACACAACCTATACCTACCCCTCCTGCACACACACTTAACACTCCACTTTCCTCCATCATCTCCACGTCCAGAAGACACCCCTACACTCCTCCCTCTCTGCTTTCTGAGCCAGGCAGACCGGTCACGTTGAGTTTAACTGGAGAGCACAAATTTGATTGACACAAAGCCGCTTGACACAAAGCCGCTGCAATTGCTCTAAAGACTGTGGAAACTAGAATTTGAGCAGTGCATCTTCACCTTTCACATAACCTTTGTCAATTATCCACTGCACACTTATCAGTATCACTTAGTCACTAATTAATCATCATATTGATTGCTACAGAGTCCGTTGTGTCACGCAATATACTAAATATGATCCATGTATAATCACCGTTTATCATTAGAAATGTTCTGGCGCTTTTGGAAGATTTGCACTGTTGTAAGGCCTGTAAATATGGCAAATTTTACACAGCTGGTGTAATATATGTGCTTGTATTCAAAATATATTTTCAAGTTCTGTTTTCTAGTACGTTCCATTTTGAGTTTCAGGGATTCTTGTACTATTGGAAGATGTTTGTTTTGTGGCAGAGAGCACCATTAATACGTTGAGAATGGCTTTCTAAGAGGAAGTGATGTTGCAGTTTAAAAGCCCTACTTTTACAGCAGTTTACAGTCCTGAACATATTTTGACCATAGCCATCTATCAGTGGAGGAAACTCAAGGGTAGAGGTGAAACAGGTCAGCTCAGTGGCCACATTTCACTCACTGAGCAGTTTATATCCAAGGTTTCTCATACTTGCAGTTAAACAAGTGCAATTCTTCTGTACATACGTTACTCTTTTGCACCTAGCTGACATTAAAAGACATTTGATAAAGTCAGCTTTAACCACTTGAGCCTTGATGTGGTTGATTAGGCAGGTTTCCTCAAATACACTCTTATGTATTTTTCCTACCAGGTACAGAGCAAGTCCAGGGCAATACATTGGTTTAGGATTGTGATTGTGCGCTTTCTTACAACTTTACAGAGACGAGGATCCTCTGGGTGGAGTAAAGGCCTTTGTTTTGGCTTACTGCACATTCATACAGTATGTGAGCTAATGGAGCTAAAGATTATAAATGTATGAGAAGCTGCAGAATGAAGTGTTCAGTTTTGGGTCTGTTTTAGTTCCCTCCATCCTAACTGTAATGTGGAAAAGAACTGACCCAAGGTGAGCACCTAATTCCCTTTTCTCATGTAACTGTACTACTGAGTCTTGTGCTAGTGCACAATGACAAACCTCACACATGTTATTTATTATTAACTTGTAATTCTGATATTCTTTGGAGTTATACTGTATTATTGCAGATGACAGTTTTATGTAAATGAAATGTATATTTATGTTTTATTTTGGATCAGGGCTAGTACTTTAAATATTGTTTATCGTTTAAAAAGGCTTCCGTGTTACAATGCAAATTATCTATTGCTTAACTTTAATTGGATTTTATTTTGAAGGAATTATATTAGATGAATTATTATTTTGGAGAAGTATTAGATTTGCTAAACGTTTAATCATATTATAGATTTCTTTTCCCTAAAAAGGTCCCGAACATAAAAGGGACATATATTAAAATGCTACTTTATTACTCAGAAGATTTACTGTAACCAAAGGAAGAATTCATTTTAAAATTTTAATAAAATGTCATAATTCATAAAGAATGTATTTTCAATACGACAGTTGGCCAGAATACTCAGACTTATCTTTAAAAGCACAACTTAAAAAAGACAAACCCATAATATATGAATCTTATTTGGTTCTAACTGCACAGTCCAAAAGCCATATTGATTAAAAGCAAGTGGTAATATTTTTTATGAAATGTATTTTTTTCTTTTGTATTATAATCTGTAAATGTGTGAAGTTGTTACTAAAAGCTGAAGATGGTGTTAAAGGTTCTTTTTCTTTACAGCCTTTTGCAAAACAGTTCATATTTTAAGTAACGGTTACTTTTGTTTCTTCTATGATGTGAATAGCATTACAGTATTTTGGTATCTAATTCATCCACTCATTCTGTTTAATTCTTTTTTGAGTGAGCTACTTTCTTTTTTAGAAACTTGCAGTTTACCAATGTAGTCTACTTGATTCATTGGCTGTTCAATTATTAAACACTTTTGTCAAAATGTGCACACTTAATTATTTAGAGACTGGTTTTAGGAATAACTTGGTGCACTTTGTTGAAATCGATCATTATCCATCCCTGTGGTCCATAGCTTCCGTACTGATCCATTTAGTTAGCATACTACACTCCATTGTGGTTAGGGATATTTCCTCTGCTCATCAAAAGTTGCAATAAAGTTTATTTTTGCATAGTTAAAACTACAAAATTGTGGATTGTTTTCAAGAAAACCAAATGTTTTAAATGTTGGTCAAGAGCAATGTTTGTCATTCTTGTTGCATTGCCTTTGTGTTTACAATAAGATAATTCAAAGGACAAAGATTGTCACATAAGTGGAATACATGTACAGTAACTTAACTGTACAGTTGTGCTTTGTCAGATTTCAGACGTCTAAGGACAACTTTATGGTTTAAAGTGTACATTTTATTGTCCAGATATGTTTATGCATTGAAAATGGAAAAGGCCAAGGGTAGTAGATGGACAACATTACGGTATGTCATTGTAATATCTATATAATGTTTAAAAAAATAACTAGCTGGGAATTGCTGGTTTGGACCAATACTGAGTTAAATACCTCAAAGTCAAGGTCCCTCAATCCTAGGTAACAATATAAGTAGTGATCACTGTGGTGACAATACGTTTGTTTGTATAGCACCTTAAAACAAAGCAACCCATCCTCAAGAATGATTATTTTCTGATGAAGTACAATAAATATTTTTACATTAAGTAGGTTCTAAGTGAACTTAGAGCAAAGGCCATGTTGGGCTGTATGCAGTTATGCCTTTTTTCAGTCTGGAGAAGTATTGTAATCAACCTCATGAGCTCAAAAACTTTTGCATTTTTACAATATAGCAAATGACTCTATAGCCTTATACTCCAGTACTGCAACACATCTTTGTTTTGCTACCATGGTAGCACTCATCTCCCAAGGTGAGAACCATGAGAAAAGCCCTCCTGGACTCTTAAATACTAAACAATGAGCTGGCTTCAAAAAAAAGCTTTCCAGGAGAAAATCTTGACAGCTCTACGGTCATAGAGAACCATGAGGAAAGATTTACAGAAAGACAGATCTTCTCTAAGGAAAGTGTTGAAGAAATGAATGGCACCCTGTCAGTCTGTTTCTGTAAGAGGAAACAGTGATCCACCTGGGTAAGGAGGGAGAGAAGACTGAGAAAGGAAAATAAAGACTTGAAAAGTTTGTGTGTGGGGGGGGGGGCTGGATAGCTCACCTAAGTGTGCACCCCACGTACAGAGGCTCAGTCATTGTTGCAGGGGCCACAGGTTCAGCTCCAAATGTCATTCCCCCTCTCCCCTTGTTTACATCTTCAGCTGTCCTATAGTAAAGGTCTTAAACTAATAAATATAACGTCTTGAAGCGATTGTTCCATCCTTGGGCATGTTCGAAATTAGTGAGAGTTGCTGGATCCAGTTCAGGAGAAAGTCTGCTCCTAGACAGTTGAAGTCTGGGCAGAATTTAAAATTTCATAAGGTGTCTATTACAGGTTGAGTGAATCCCAGCCACAGCCAACCTTCAGCTGTCCTCTGAAAACCTTGTACCAAAATCCTACCATTTTGATGAGGTTGTCCAGAGAGGCTACAACAGTAATAAAATTGATTTTGAGTATGAAGTTTTGTTCATAAGGGCCTTCATGAATACAATTGTCTAACCAGCTGGCAGGAGGTTGATAGGGGAATGTTGTGAAATTTGACAAAATTCCTAATTTGGGATAAAAGAAAAATATAAAATAAAGTTAGTGTGGAGGAAATCACATGACAAAAACCAAAAGTCTTTCAACATCACTGCTCAGGCCTAGTTTGACAATGAGGGTTACTCGTTAGAGGACTGCAGGGAAAGGCTGGCCTCAACCCTCAGACCAAATTTTTAATGAACAGGGTTATTTCAAATTTATAGGCAGCACACTATGTCACTTAGGCCCAGACCATTCAGGCTTTTCGCCATGTTAGCCCACCCGATGCCTCTGGCTCAAACCCCCCCCCCCCGTAATAAAAGCATTGAGAAGACCAACCCCTTGCCCTTACCATCCACAGAGGTAATTGTTTACTTGTTCAGAACTCTTGACTTTTACTTACAGTACAAAGGGATCCACAAAAAGTATTAAGCACATTCTGCTTGAAACATTTCACCATTGTAGAGTTGAATTTGGTATTCTGGTGGGCACAGCCAGTCAACAAATGAAGGAAAGTTTTATTTAAAAAAAAAAAAGGTTTATTTTACATTAGACTTATATACATATGAGCTATAACATTGCACAATTTTACAGTGTAAGGCAAAACACTTCAAGGCCATGCTCAAGGCCACATCTGGCAGTGAATGCAAAAATCTGCTGGAAGGAAAGAAAATAAGTTCTTCACAGCACACTTTGGTTGTGTAGGAATTGCACAAGTGTTAGTCACATAGTTGTCACTCCTACCAGTTGGTTTCTGGCAGTCAAGGGGTCTGTGTAAGCTGGAAGGTTTGTGTTATTCCCTGGAATCAACTTATGCCCTCAGTACCTTGACATTAAACATTAACAATGGCTCAGGTCTGGTGTCCCAGTAAGCCATCATAAGAAACTAAAACTTCAGCCATCATTAAAGTACACCTGTGCTTTTCCTACCGTCTTTTGAAAAGCGGCTTAGTATTAAACACCTTACAATACAGTAAAACCTAAAAAAAAAAAATTAAAAAAAGCCCAATCTGTTCATGGCTTTAAAAAAAAAAAAAAAAAAGTAAAATGCAGGCTTTCAAAATTATAGAAAACTACAACATTGAAGGGCCAATTCAGTCAAATGACCACTTGTTGCTGCCTGGACATCCTGTAGCTAAAATCTGCTGACCTGTACAAGCAGTTCAAAGTCCCATGAAATACAAGTTGTCAGTTAATCCAGCTCTCCTGAGGGTCCTTGTTCATGGTCTGAGGTCTCTTCCTCGGAATCATCCAGGCTGGAATCAGAGTCTCTTTCCTCACTTTGACCTGCCACTTCACTGTCGTGCTCATCCACATCAAGCGCAATATCCCTCATTTCCTCCAGATTGTCTGGGCACTTCCCAGTCAGCCTCTTTTATTAAAAAAATAATTTAAAAAAAGAAACAAAAGCATGATACAGTACATTAAGCAGATTCCTCAGTGTAGTCTAGTTTACTTAAATATACTGCTTCTTTTAAAAGATGGTCCTGGATATGTGAAATGCTGGAGTAAGAATTTAGCCCAGTATATTCAGCCAGACTTCACTTTTAAACCAAGTCATCTACCAGTGTAGGCCAAGCATGTTAATCTAAAGTTCTTGTGGACACAAAAATGTCACACCAGACCATTTGTACTAGGGCTGCACAATAATGACCAAAATGATTGTCACGATTTTGATAATAGCTAAATTTTGTCACATAAAGCAGTTAGACTATAACTGCATTCACATCCATTTTGTGCTGAGATCTTCTAGTCCAGGACTAAAAATCATGTCTATTTTTCAGTTGAATGGCAATACAATATACATGCATCCCCCCAACAAAGTGGGCTAAACGTTATATTTAAGGTCAAAGCCACTTTTCACATGCCCTTTATTAAAACCGATTGGGATTCAAATTAAATGCACAGACAGGGTTTCCTTCCCAGATTGAAAATATACAGCTGCAATGCATTATCTGAAATACATAGGATAGATAGATAGATATATATATAAAAAGAATTCTAGGAAAGCTCTCACTTTAACAGTAAGACTGATTAAGAGATGGGGGGGGGGGCAAAGTTACACACGTCATGTGTATGAAATGTCTGTATTGTCACCGCGCTGCATTTTTATGAACTATGATATTCTGGCCATGAGTCACATCTCTCACCCAGAACCAGCAGGCTACATCTCACACGCTGTTACTCTATAAACTGAAGTTTGCTTGTGTTTTTTGCCGTGGTTGCTGCAATAGCAGAATTACCAGCCAAAACACAAGTACAAATACAGGTTTGCCCCTCAGGCATATTAAGCCTGGATTAATTGGATATTGTCAATGTGAGACTCAGACATTTACTATGTGTAATACCAGTGTTCTTACCTCAATCATATCTGCCATGTACTGTACATGTTGTGCCAGCTCCTGCAGCTCTTCATTTTCACACTTCAGCTGTGTTATCTCCTCATCTTTGGCCTCAATGTCTTTGTGTAACTGGTTTATAATAAAAAAATAAAGACAAGGTTTTCACTCTACTATACAGATCACACTATCGACTTATGGAGAGGTGTCAGTGAGGGTGCAGCTCATGTAAAGGCACCCAGAGCAGTTGGGGGTTTGGTGCCTTCCTCAAGAGCACCTTGGCAGTGCCCAGGAGGTGAACTGGCACCTCTCCAGCTACCAGTCCACACTTTGGTCCATATGGTGACTCGAACCAGCAACTCTCCAGTTCCCACCAGTACAGACAATAGCACTGTAATCACTAGCTAAATCATTTTTGCTTTTGGTGGTAATAAGCCCAGCTTTCAGATTTACAAATGGTCCATCCCAAATTAAGGGAAGGGGTTTACTACAGGGTATGCACCTCAGAACGCTTTCAAAAGTAAACTGATTTCAATGAGGTCCTTCAAGTTAGATGCAAAGTTACTCTTGTATTTCCTGTGCCAGGTGGAGTGGCGCTGGCTAACGAGTCAGTGGGAGCGTGGGAACAACCCAAATTGACAGCTAAACATTAAACCAATTTAGTGATTAACTCACCTTCTCATTCTCCTGTAGAACATTGTACAAGGCCTTCCGACGCTCTTCAGCCATTTCCTTCCAGTAGGAGGACGGAGCCGTTTCTACAACATTAAATTTCAGTTTAAGGGATCATTGTTTTGGGGGAGAAATAAGCTACAATGATGTAGTGCATAGATTATAAATTCTTACCTACGACCATAAGTTCATATGCTTCATTGGAAATGCCATTGGTCAACTGAGTTTCTTCGGTTTGTGTTGATTTAACTTCAGCCTTCACCCTCTTTGGACCTTTAGTTAGTTCTGTGCTCCACTGTTTGCGTTTGGGAATAACCTTTCCCCCCTAAAGAGAAAACAGTTAGTTTTTTTCCCCCAAATATTAAAAAACAAAAAAGTTACAGAGTAATTGTTCTTGGAAGTGGAACAATTATACAGAGAATTGATCCACTGCAAACTGACAAAATAAATCTCCCAAGCCAAAATGACTTGGAAGAGTGGCTTGTTTCATACCTGAGCTGACCTTCCCAGATTTTTTTTGCCAGCTGCAGGTTGGAGGACTTGTAGGGTTTGCCTGGGGGGACCCATTATCTTTTGGGATGGTGTAAAAAAGCTCTGAAAGATAGGGAGGGGAAAAAAAACAACCACAAGTGTTACCATACAGCCAAGTAGATCACAAATCAGAAAGGGTTTTAAAAAAATAAAACACGCTCCTAAAACCTTCCCAGATGTATTATGACAAACAAACAAAACATGACCCATGTTCTCATTTTCAAAGCCTCTATTCACCAGGGCTTAGCATCACTTTGCATGCTTTACTTTAGTTACACTGTCACCATGGGAAAGAGGGCATAAGTGAAGTTGATTAACACAACAACGCTGCTGCTATGTGCAACAGGCCCACAGGTGTAAGTACTAGGGCAGGGCTTAAATTCTTACAGCCGTGGGAAAGTTTAAGGCTCATTACAGATCTACCAACATGCCCACTTGTTAATGTTTACCTACAGCTTCACAACACTGCCAGTGCGTTTTCCATGCCAATTTAAAAAATATAAAAGATATTTTGAGCAGGAGAGAGAATGTATAGAACTACTTTGAGGTACAGCGATGTATACATTTAAAAATGTGTCCTTTAAGTTGCAAGCGATTGTTCTGCTGTGCTTGCATTTAAAACCTTAAATTTACACGTGTACACACACCAGTGACTGAAAGGTTCACTCATTTCTGCATGTATTAAGGAAAAATTGAGTCATGACCACCATTTAACGAAAAAAAAAAAAAAAAAAAAAAAAAAAGCTCAAAAACTACAGCTCCCGTGTGTATGTATGTATGTATGTATGTATGTATGTATGTATGTATGTATGTTTATGTATGTATATATATATATATATAAAAAATGGACATTAATTTTGAAGGACCGCATTTCGAAACGGAATACACGTTACTCACCTTAATATTCTCATTAGACTTCTGCTGGCTGTGTTTTTGCTTTCCGCTGAAACTCATTCTTTCCAAGAGACCTGAAGGGAATAATTAACATATCGTCACTACATATGTAATTGTCCCAAAAGGTAACTTCTGCTACACACTGGAGGGAAAACATGTAAAAATTTAAGCTAGCTAGGCGATATGGTAATAGTTTAGTAGCGTTCGATATTTAGCTAGCCAGCCAACGCGCATTCGTGATACTTCTTATGCGACCTCATTAGCTTGTTAAAAGACAAGTTTATAGCTACATATACATCTGAAGGTTGGTAACGTTCCAAAAGGCCAACTGGTTTAGCTAGCTAGCTAGCTACCTAACGCAAAAAAACAACAACAACGATGATTTCATGGACCACGGCTAAGGCTAGCGAAAAAAGTAATTGATGTTAGCAATACTAAATGAGCAGCAGATCTGTAGGTGACGCAATTAAAGCAATATTAAAGTAGACCCATATTAAATCGACTTACCGATGTAACACCCGCTTTGTGGCTGAGACTGCTGTTCTGTTCTCCGAGAATCTCGCGCCAGGGGCTTAAATACGCCTACTACGTCACGAGGTAAATATCACGGGGAAGGTTTTTTGTTTGTTTTTCCTTAACTTTATTGTGTAAAATCTCACATACTGCACAACGTAAACAAAACAAAAACATCAATTATAAAAAAAACAGTTCGGCATCATACTCATAAAAAAAAGACAGTCCTGTCTTCACTCTTAGTAAGCAATTAATTCTTATATTATCAGGACATAATACAAGTGTACTACAGTAACATATCAAGAAAAAAAGAAACAAAAAAACAACATTATTATTTTTATTATTAATAATAATAATAATAATAATAATAATAAACCCATGGAAGCCCATCTCCACCAATATGATGAAAAAGAAGATCATGTAAATCGTTCTAATGACAAACTTTCTCAAAATGATACCTCAAATAACGACTTCTCAAAACAATGACTTAGTATCTTAAAATAATGAGATATCTAAAAAAAATGAGATAGCATCTAAATAAATAATGACAAACTTTCTTAAAATAGTGAGAAGCTTTCTCAAAATAATAGTATCTCAAAATAAGGAAAAACGATCTCAAAATAATTGCATCTCAAAAATAACTACTTAGTATCTCAAAAGGAGCCTGATTCACTGTCAATCTCACAATTGAATTGTAGTGTCTGAAAATGTGTTTAGAAAACCAATTATCATTCTATTTGGGCTGTATGGGGGTGCTGAATGTCTGATTTTATATATAATTGCTCAGTTCTGTGATATACTGGCCAACTGATTTTCTCATTCTAATGACTTACAGGATCTTTTTTCATCACATTGGCGGAAATGGGCTTCCATATTTACCACATTTCAGCATTTACGATGTTGTTTTTTTTCTCCGTGCAGTCACATGTCAACACACGTCACAGCTTTGTAGTTCGTAGTTGACTGTGCAGCCATTTTGGGGAGGCTGTGGATCGGCGAGCTTGTGTGCCATTATCAGCTGCTTAAAAACACACAAAGAAACCAAACGGACAAACGTTGGACGACACGCCGTCAAATATGGGCCCACCGGGAGACAGAACACGCCACACGTCGACTGAAAGAACGGAGGATTTCAGCTGGATTGTCGATTTATCTTGACATGGCATGCAGCAAGGCGAGTCGGAGGTTGTGACGACTGAAGAAAAGAAGAGAAAGAAAACAAGCGCAGCAAACACCTCGAAACTTCAACCGTGTAAAGGGGAGATTTGTTTAGCTAACATTTATTTCGCAACTCAGCGTTTGTCGTTTGTTGGCTATTGATTCCCTAGCGGATTTTTGTCGATAAAGTTAGTGACAAGACACGACTGAAGCACATTACACCTAGCTAAAATGCTGAGCACAAGCATAACCAGTTAGTCAACCAACCCCGCAGGTCTCTTGACTCTCACAGCACTGGCAGTTACTTTGAACCTGGCGAGAAAATGTAAACGCGTAGAAAGATGACTGTACGCTAGCTAGCCAACCACACATAGGCCTCATTTAAGCCAATCAGTCAGAAGATAAGATGTAGTTATATCGTTGGTTCACTACTAGTTAGTGTTGGAAGTAAATGCCCAGATTAGCTTGCTAGCTCATTTTAGCTAGTGTGCTAAAAATACGCCCACATCATGACTATCAGCAGTGGCAGCACCGCAGGCCGTGGGCCAAATGAATGGCAGTAGAAGTCAAGGAAATGTCGAGTTACTTTCGCAGTAGTCTTCGATGTTACCCGGGGCCAATATCTCCTGGCATCTGTATTTGCCTGCCATGTTCGTCTGTGTCCCCGATCCGCCTGTAACACGCATATAACGCATTCTCTGCAGAGAAACAAACAAAAAACGATAGCAATGGATGAGGGACTTTGAAATGACCCCAAGAGTATTTGTCTGCTTGCTAGTCTCTGTAGTCCTCAACTTCACTAGCAAAAATATACTGCCGGTATGGGTTTTTTACAGTAGCAGCTGTTTCTGTTGATTTCAGTAACATTCTCAGAAGAAAAGTTAGTCACATTTGAGTTGCTTTTTTATTTAAATCTCTGTTGTAAACCCATGTCGATGGCAGGTTGAAAAAAGCTCACTTGGCTTAAAAGTCATGTCTTAAAACATGGATTCCTGAACAAGTAATAAGGAGATGTAGTCTTAGCTTGTAGGCCATTCCCCTCCTCAACACTGCCCTTTTACACAAATTAAAAATGACGTAGTTTTGTTTCTGATTTGTTGACCTTCAAAGTTGGTAGTTAGTGGGAATTTTACAGATCTAGCCTAGAATCGTTTGATGCGTTGTTTCTGCAAAGGGTAGCTAGCTCCATCCTTTATCCGACATATAAATACAAAAGTAGAGTGTAGCCAAAATATTCTGTACAAGAGAAGAAGACACTACCATCAAAATCTAACCATGGGGGACCCAACTTCACGAAGAAATCAAACAAGAAATCGACTACGAGCTCAACTTCGGAAGAAAAGGGAATCTTTGGCTGATCAGTTTGACTTCAAGATTTATATAGCCTTCGTTTTCAAAGAAAAGGTTTGTCAGTTATTACAGTTATTCTTGACACAATCGTAAATCACTCATCTCTGACCTTAAAATTATCTTCTACAATTTACATTTAGACTTGTTCCTTTGTATAACCACAGGAAAACAAATACTCAAAACATGTTTGTTTCTGTTTTTTGTAATTACAGAAGAAGAAGTCTGCACTTTTTGAGGTAGCTGAAGTGGTGCCAGTGATGACCAACAACTATGAAGAAAACATCCTACGAGGTGTGCGAGATTCCAGCTACTCTCTCGAGAGTTCGATAGAGCTCCTGCAAAAAGATGTTGTGCAACTGCACGCCCCCAGATACCAGTCAATGCGAAGGGTAAGTATTGCACCATCTTAGGAGGGGATAGCTTGAAAAAGACAAAGTCCATTTGTGTTTTACATTGTTCTTCTCACAGGATGTGATAGGCTGCACACAGGAGATGGACTTCATCCTATGGCCACGCAACGATATTGAGAAGATTGTCTGTCTGCTGTTCTCCAGATGGAAGGGTGCTGAAGATGAACCCTTTAGGCCTGTTCAGGTCAGACCTTGACACCCTGTCAGATTACTCAAGCTGTAAATGTTTGAAGCTTTTATGAAACAACCTTCTTGTGCTCATTGTAATGACTTGATTTTCACAATGTAGACATTTTACTTTGTGTAGAATAAAAAAAAAAAAAATGAATTTAATAATGAATTACATTTGAATCACACTGCCTTCATCTGTATGTAACAAAATATACTTCTTGGCTCACAAGTCTCTCCTCTAATTTACAGGCCAAGTTTGAATTTCATCATGGAGACTACGAGAAGCAGTTCTTGCATGCTTTGGGTCGTAAAGACAAGGCTGGAATGGTCATGAACAACCCAACGCAGTCTGTATTTCTCTTCATGGATAGACAGCACTTACAGGTAAGTCAATCCACTGAAATTATGTTTCCAGTCTGACAAACTGGAACCCCCGATAGTGTCTTAACGCACTTCACCACAAATATTCTCTGTCCACTTTTACAGACTCCTAAAACCAAGGCCACAGTGTTCAAGTTGTGCAGCCTCTGCCTTTACTTGCCCCAGGATCAGCTGACCTGCTGGGGTGTGGGAGACATCGAGGATCACCTCCGCCCATACATGCCTGATTAAGGCTCCCTGCATCACCCAGCCACATAGGGAAACGTCCTCCCCCTCCCTCCAGCCTAAGCCTTCAGAAGCAAATTGATGTACTCATCTCCACCCATTTCCTCTTTAAAAGATTTGAACTTGTGCTTGGATCTCTCCTTTTTTTTGTTACCTACTCAGTCTCCCCTTCCTGACCTGAAGCTGATTTAGTTCCCATCCTTGTTTTTTTTTTCCTTCACGCTCCCAATGTTCCGTCTCTTCTCTCTTCCATTTTTGGAGTGGTTCCCCCATTTCTTTTTTACTCCCTCCATTCCCTCCTACTCACTCATCTATTTTTGTTCATTTGAACCTGCACGAACATTGATTTTGAGTGGTTGGTTGTTCTCTTGGAGCCGCACTGTCAACAGCACCGGTCATTGAAGGAACTCTTTATGTTGCATCAAAACAAGAACAAACAATACACAGGTCTTCACGGTGGTTCTCAGATGGACATGTTTTATATCCTTGTTGTCATAAGAAAGGATTGTTAAAGCTTGCTTGTAATGGCAATGGGGTTTCTAGAACAACTTTACACAATCTTTTGACCAAGGACAGGTGTGAATAGGTGTTATAATACCTGTATAAGCAAAGAAAACAAGATGAACAATATTTGTCAAATCATACGGTGTAGGTATTGCTTCTTAAAAACCGCCTTAGTTTTTTCTTTGCTGGACTTTGGGGAAAAAAAAAATGTTTTGCTGTCGTTAGCTTTCCTCTGAAACATGCTAGGCAGGCCTTTGCTAAAATCTTGAGTGACTTGAAAGACATTGTACACAAAGTTGAGACATGTTGGTTAGATGTTGAAGGTCATTGTCACCATTCAGGCACCATTTGTTTAAGCTACTGAAATCTGATGTTTTATGTTTTGTTTCATTTGGGATGTGGGTTGGTGATAAACTGAAATGGTGACATACTGTTTTACTTGCCTAACAAAAGTTGCTGAAAGCTAACGGATTTGTTTAATTTGACCTACTAAAATAAGATAATTTGCTATCAAAATAAAATGGGGTTTCACAGGCTTGCTTATCAAAGAGTAGGAAGTTCATAACATAATTTTGCTCCTTGTTGATTCAGTGTGTTCAGTTTAAAGGGTATAAGGTGTGTAACTTCTGGGTTTTTTCTGTTGAATCTCAAATCAGTACTGCTGAGCATATCCCAATACAATGCAAATTCTGAAAGCATAAGTCTTGTCTATTTGTTTTATTGCATGTGCATGGATCAGTACAATTTATACATAATAGGTTAGGTCAGGATTGACTCTGGACATACAGCTATCAGTTTTTTTTTTGTAACTGTTCGACAACAAATATGCAGCAGTGGTAAAAAATATCTAAGTAACCAGCCGTGAAAAGTATCTGTTGCACTCCCCACTGTTTACATTTTTTTGTACACAGTCAGTTTTGCAAACCACAGGCAAAGGTTAGTCTACACATTCACTCAGAGCCCCTTGTTTTGACAGTATCGTTACATGGTATCTGATTTAGAGATAGCTTAGCTGCCGCCAAGGTGTTTAGTGTGTCTCCCTTGTGCTATAAGCTTCCCTGTGGCCTTGTTGGTGAGGTCCACAGTGGCAAACGCCAGCGTCCGTCCTTGCTTCAGAACCTGAGCAGTAATAAGTACATCCTCTCCCATCTTGGCAGCATTCATGTATCTGTAAGACAGTGACATTTAGTTTGCCAGTCATTTGTAGTTTATGAAATTAATCTTCAACCTGAGCTGGTTAAAGCACTGAAGGTCAAGGCCTGAAATCACGACTGTAGGTACTGCTGAAGACATGGAGATCATGTCCAAGTATTTTTTGGGATCAGCGGGGACTAGATTTGAGTTTTTTGGACTCACGTTATGTTCATATCCACACTGACTCCTGGTGCTCCTCTCTCTGTGTACATGATAGCCATGGTGGAGATGACATCGACCAGGGTGGCTGTCAACCCGCCGTGTAGTGTCCCTCCCCGGTTGGTGTGCTCCTCGTCTACCCGCATCTCACACACCACCTTACCTGGGCTGGCAGACAAAACGTCCACCTTAGGGAAACACATAGGTATCTGTGACAATGCAACAAAGCGGACGTTATCCAGCTAACGTTAGGTAACACATTAAGCTTAAAAGTGCAAGCTGAGTTACAAAGTGTCCTCACAGTAATACATCTTTAAACGGTCAAGAAATGTGCCGCAGAATGTGTATTTTTACCTTGCTCAGAACTCTGTCGAAGCCTGGATTATCTACCATTGCTCTCATTATTTGTTTTAACGAATTTAAAGACAGCGAAACCATATTTAACGTTAGTGAATGCCACCAATGTCAACCTTCTGTTTACCTCCCACCGGAAACTGTTGCGTTCGATAAATTGTCCGGGCGGAACTTGAAGTCAATCTGCCCGTGTTGTAAGTTCGGTTAAGAAAGTTAACAGCACCACAATGATAACAATATGGTGATATTCATTGGTAATTGTACATGTAACCTAGAGTTGTTACATTTCAATCATAGAAAATACAATTTGATGCTCCGGGATTTGTTGTAATCTAATTAGCAAATTCCTACGGACGTCTTTCGCTGGTACACCTGAGATAACTTACAGAGGAAAATATTGACTAATGTTTGCATTTAACGCTACTTTTCCTGTGTAACTCTGTAAGTAAAACTAGTGGCTAGAAAGATGGCTTCTACATCCGACTTCGACAAACCGTCCGTTTCTAATGTAGAAGAAAACAGAAGTCGCCTCTGCGATGAGTTTGCGGCAGTAACTGGAGCTGATAGCGCGGTGGCTCAGTGCTACCTGGCTGAAAATGAGTGGGAGATGGAGGTACAGTAGCTACAACAACTAAGGCCTCGCAGATGTGGCATTACCTAGATATGTTACTGTTGCAGCTAGATACAGAATACTAAAGGCCAATATGGCAACTTTGTAGTCAAATTCAATACTGCTGCAGTTTTTTTTAGCTGATCTGATCAGATCAGCCTCTATTAGGCTTAAAGTGAGCTTAATGCTTAAAGTGAGAAAAAAAGTTTTAAAAATCGGTTATGGATGGCACGAAGATTGTCAGACATCACTTCCCATCCCTTGCCTTTCAGAGAGCTTTGAACTCATTCTTTGAGGCTGATTTGGAGAAAGTATTTGAAGAAGATTTCCCAGAGAGTGAAACCAGCCACAAAACAAAGAAGCAAAAAGTTGAGAAAAAGCCTCCAGGAGACTGGTGAGTCAGCTGTCTTTCCTCCTTTGTTTCTGTTTAAGTTACTGTGTGTGGTGAGATTTAGCCATGACTCTTTCTTCTTATTGTTGTTAAAGCCAGCCAACATTTACCAACTCCAAATTAAATAACAGTCAATGGAATGCTTCCAGTATAGATTTGACTGCAGACAGTCCAGCCTCCACACGCAAACCTTCAGAAGAAGACGACAATAAACTGTCACTGATTTCCTGGAATGTGGACGGACTTGATACAGACAACCTTGGAGAGCGAGCCAGAGGCCTGTGCTCCTTCTTAGTCTTGTAAGCTTGTGTTTACACACTGTTACTCTTTGTTGGCATGACTTAATATCTGGCAATCCAAACTTCTTAATTAAACTCTGTTGATATCAGAGCTGCAGAGCAGTGCATCTGGAGATGCAATTTCTAAGAGGAAGATAGTAATTGAAAAATGAACTTTGTCTTTATGTAGATACACTCCTGACGTGGTGTTTCTACAGGAGCTCATTCCACCTTACGTCCAGTACCTGAAGAAACGGGCTGTCAGCTACCTACTCATTGAAGGTACAGTATGCTCAGCAGGTTTTATAACAAAATAGTTTTTTGACATATCACAGCAGGAAAAGCAGAGGTGTAAATGATAAGAATAATTATGGCTGAAGTCCATTTAGATGCTTAAGTTCTAGGGTCTTGGTATTGGGCATGCTGGCCCACTGTCACACTGCCATGGCTTACTGGGATAAAACAGAGCTGTTGTTAATGGTATTAGTAGCACCTGTGATTTTCCTTCTATGACAAGGCAAAATGTTTGCTGTGTACAAGACCTAAGATGTAGGTATTTTCACTGAAAAGTGTCTCTACTCCTATTGTAGTGCACTCTGCTTTTTCTGTTACCTGACAACTGTCTTTGTTGGTACACAGTATGTCACACTAAACACAAAAAAAGGCCCCACTACCGAATATGGCTGCCCTTTTGCTGAGCTCAGCAGTATTAACTATCCCTCAGCTTATCTTGTGCTGACCAGGTGGTGAAGATGGTTACTTCACTGGGATGATGCTGAAGAAGTCACGGGTCAAATTTGTGGAGAGCGAGATAGTAACTTACCCCACTACTCAAATGATGAGGAATCTGCTTGTAGCTCAGGTTTGTGCACAGAAAGTTGTACAAATACTTAATGCCATGTTAAGCTTTATGTTGTGACAAAGTTGGATTTTTCTCTTTGTAATCAGGTGACTTTCAAAGGCCAGAAGCTGTGTTTGATGACGTCCCACCTTGAGAGCTGTAAAGGCCAAGCAGTGGAGCGGATGAAACAGCTGCGAGTGGTGATGCAGAGGATGAGAGATGCACCTGACGATGTCACTGTCCTGTTTGGTGGGGACACAAACCTGAGGGACACTGAGGTCAGTCATAAAGTCTTTTATCAATATTGACTTGAAAAAATATTATGCATTAAATCTTAAAAGGTAATCCACTACCCCAGTAATGTCTGCCACAAGGGTGTTTAAGCTTTTGGTTATACAAATAATCACACTTCTATAAAAATGATTGCCCTTCTGGGCTCTATCTCAGGTGGCCAAAGTGGGTCTGCCCTCCAGTGTCTGCGATGTGTGGGAGCGACTGGGAAAGCAGGAACACTGCCGCTACACATGGGACACCAAAGCCAACAACAACAAGACTGTTCCTTACGTCAGCCGCTGTCGTTTTGACCGGGTCTACCTCCGCCCGGCTACTAAGGACGGCGTCCAACACCTGGCCCCCGACCACATGGCCCTGGTGGGGCTGGAGAAGCTGGACTGTGGACGCTTTACTAGTGATCACTGGGGAATCTACTGTAGCTTCTCTGCTACGTAGAAATGCACAAAACAACCTGAGACATGCCAATTAGAGTTTTGGATCAGCTGGTCTAGTTTGTTTTGTGTTTTTACAGTTTTACCCAGCACACCATGTCAGTGCTGGGTTCAGACCGCAGAAATGTTCTCTGTGAAAGATGTTCTGATCTCATCTGATGTTGGTTACCTGTAAATTTGATGTATTGATTTGATTAGTTTTATCTTGTAATGTGTCTTCGCCCAAGAGGTTGTTTTTTTTGTGTAAAATAAATAGCTCCAATAAATGCTAAAAATGTCAAAGTTTACAACACTGTGCGGATGTAATATTGGTGTCTGACCACTAGAGAGCACCACAGAGTTGAATTGCAATTGTTTAAAAAATTAAAAATAAATTTAAAAAAAAGTCGTATTTTCTGATGACAGTCAGCATTTACAACAAAATAAATAAAATCAGTCTGAGTGATTGGTGATACCAAACTCAACTTCATGTTAAGTACAAATTCATTGTAATTTAAGCTAATATAGGCCCAGAGTGTTTACCTGTTATATTATGTAAAATGTCTCCTGTGAAAAAAGCCTATTAGAAGGATACTGTTTATAACGATTTAATTGCCTATATTTACCTATAATCTACAATTCTGCATTACGACCTCAGTTCTACCCTAAACCAGATGCAACCTTATGACAGTCTCTGCCAACACCCTGTCAAGATGTGTCCCTCTCTTCTCTCTGTAATGCACCCTTCAGATTTGAGAGTGTGTTTTCATGTATGCTCGGTGAGCAGACAGATCAGTTTTTTCCAGCCCAGTCACACAGACCAAAGAAGAGCTGACCTTAGGAGAGGACACAGATGTGACTTTTCCCTGGGAGCAGGAGTCATCAGAACAGGCCTCCCTCCCCCGTTTGTCCCCGCTCACTCATTCCTGATTAGCAAGGACACTAGAGTTAAGCCTGTTTAGCTATAATGAGTTTACCTGAAGCAAAAAACATAAACTTTAAGAATGAGATTTCTTTTCTTGTCATACAAACCCTATATTTTTTTGCCAGTTTGCTCTGGTGGTGGAAAAAAAACAGGTAGTGCTTTAAATAATAATTACCTTAATTTTCTAAATAATCTTTTCTCTTTTTGTCCAACTAAAAGTCTAAAACCAAATGATTTTAGTTTAACAGTTTACATTCAACAAAGAAAGGCAGACTAATATTTGAGAAGCTGGAACTACAGAAATTGTGGGGCACTTTTCACGTGAAAATTGACAATTAATGAAAACTATCAAAATGTGTTTTTCTGTCAATTGAAAAATAATTCCAATTGTAGTTTTCTATTTAGTTAAAGTGGTAGACAGATAATATAGATTGATAATCCAGTATATTATAAACTCATAAGAATAGTTTGAGTCAGGATGCATAGCTAGAGATAGGGGTATACAATAGAAATAAACTGAATATTTGCTACAGCCAGTAGAGTATGATGAGCAGCAAAGCATTATCAGAAATCTTAAATCTAAAATTGTTTCTCAGGGTCCTGCAGAGGTGCACTATTTTTGCCCTATGTGTTAACTGAGCAATTCCCACTTCAGCAGAGAGGAGAACTGCAGCAGGTCAAAGATGGTACAGATGGAGGCAACAGCTTTCTGTCTGCCAGAGGCCTATCAATGTTTCCCTCCTCCACAAATCCACACCATGTTTCCCTCTGGAAGGCTACATGGATGTATTCCAAGATCCTTCCACTCACATTTTTAACAATTTAACTCTGAGATGTCTTTTTTTCAAGCACCAAAAGCCTCACAGATGTATTTTTGATGTGTTTTTTTTTTCAAAAGAGTAGCCCTCAGTGAGAACTAAGGCTTTCATTTCAGGCCCGTCAAAATGAATGTTCTTGGTTTTGTGTGGACGTATCCGGGTGCTGGCGGGGAGGCTCTGGGATGAGGTTTGTCCTTTGAGGCTGGGTTGGATGATGATGGATCAGACACAGCTCTGACCCGAGCCAGAAGAGATTGGCAGGTTGTGTCAGCTCCTGGTAACGTGGAGGAATAAAATGCAAGAAGGGTCTGGTCTGTTACTGTTTGATTGATAGATTATGGCTGGGTTCTCTTTGGGGTTTTGTATTTCTGTTGTATTTGGGGTGTGAGCAGATGGCTGTGGGCAACTTTCCCCTGTGTACGTGTGTGTGGTTACATCGGTACAGCACTGTTCATAAGCTAGATCTATCTGGACCATGTCTGCCAGACACTGTCCACACAATCCCCCACCTCCCCTTGTACAGATAGCTCATAGGCAAGGCAAGGCAATGGCAAGAGTAAGTGGTGCTCCACTCTCGTCACCACCGCCACATCCATCACTGATAGCCTTCAAAATTGCTGTGACAAACTGCCCCAGAAGCCAGCATTATTTCTGGCTGTACAGCGCTGCTGCATATTTGTGGACTGACAGTTATTCAGAGGTTTGCAAGATAAGGGGAAATCTTCTGAGCAAGAACATTTTGTCCTCCATCACTCTCAAAGGGTCAAAGACGAAGCCAGGTAATATTTAGGTACTCATGCTAGGAGTGGGGGAAGGAGGTGGTGGGCTGCTCAACAAAACAAAGATAGCGAGGAGATGAAATGTAATCAGCAACGCATTCCCATAAAAACATCTGCTGAGAAGTCAGAGTTTCCCACTGATACCAGTTACTTTAAGGCTGCTAAAGTCCATTTTAAATAATGACAAGTAAAAGTACAGGAATTGACTCAGTATTACATAAGGCATCCTGAGCTGTATATTATTAAACAATAAGAGGAGTGGACAATATCCAAAACATGAAAGCATTACGCTTACATGCTTTCTGGCATGTAATTTGGTAAGGTTATAAGGTTCTCATGTAAATATTGCCATCAATGTTATCTGTAGCCTTATATTCAGCATACATGCATGAGAGTTGTCCTTTAACATTGATTGATATCATGTTTTACTTATCGGAGGAGTAACTTGAATTAAAAGATATTCTGATTATAAATCCATAAGTTTTCATGAATGGTCAGTTTTTAAAATATATGTAGAAAGTTTTATATAACAAAGTCTGACAGGTTTTATTTTCTCTTTCATAAATAACATTGAACAAGCATCGTACAGCGATAAATATCTATATTAATACACTGTAAAATTCTCTGTATTACAAAATACAGTATATATGTAATGCACTTGATGCAGATGGGAAGTATTGCATTTCATAGCACCAAACGAGACCCTTACCGTGACCCTTTGATTTAATGATATAACACTGTACTTCTTTTAACAGTCCAGTTGTGTGTGCAGTTACATCCCAGATTCAGGTCTTGTGTGGGTGTCTATGAAATACACTTCCCGTAGGAATCAGTTGTTGCATAACTATATCTAAGTTAAGTAGAACCCACCTAGGAGGAACCAAAGACTTTACTGTAAAACTGCTCATTTTCCCACAATCTCAAGTTTTCAAAATCCCAGTTGAGAGACTAAGATGTGTATTCACGGTTGCTGATTAAGTTTCATGTATTAGATTTTTTGCATTAATCATGGTATAAAGTCCACTTCTGAGCAGAACAGCTTCATCGAATCACACTTTGTTTGGAGGGTAGGGACACTTCCTAAAAACATGTCACTGCTGTGAGGTGGAAATCTTGCGTATGCAGAGAAAAACAAATTTCCACAGCTTTAAAGCTTTAGTGGGTAAGTTTTTTTTATAATAACAAACGTCCGATTTATTCAAGCCGTTGACAAATTAGTTAATACAAAGCTAATTAAGACCATCAGCTTGTTGTCGGGCAACTTTCGCGCCGAGAAACTTGAGTGAAGATAATGACCTCTTCTGAAGAGTCCATGATGTTTTTTTAATCCTCCTTGGTTATAAACAGGTGCATGGAGGAGGGGTGGGGGTGGTACACGATCAAGGATGGTTAGTATCATCCGGACAGTTTTGTTGTCGTTACTTAGAATTCCTCATGGGGGCGACAGAACCTACGCACAATAGCTTTAAACAAAGAGTGAGAGTTGGGAGTAGATTTTATAAATCTTTCAGCCATAAAATGCACTCATCTCTCTCTCTATGTAAACTTTAAATTAATGGGAAAAAAATGGAAAATGTGCAAGTTCAATTCAGAAAATTGTTATGTGACAGGAGCGAAAGGTTGATCGCTAAACATCAATAAGCAATCAGTAGGTTTTAGGGACCTTCCAAAGAAGGTGCGACAAATTTGAACAAGCTGTTCTGATCACAGATGTTTGTGTGTCTGTTCCAAATCATTGGCAGCGTAAAAATGTCGGTCAGAGGCAGTGGGAGGTATCCGGCAGGTTGAACACTGAAACACAAACCTAGGGATATTAATACTCAACCTTACAGTGGAACATTGACTAACAACTCAAAATGCAGTTTTGTTCACTTGTGAAAGAAAAATAAATGGTTCCTAGCTGATCTTTCACATCGGAAGTGAACAGCTATTCCCAACACATGGCAGCAGATCTTAGTGGTCGGACTTGTATCATATTTTTTTGCTGTTGACTTTCAAACATTATTGCTAAATTCAGTCAGGAAGAGACACTTTCAACCAACATTATGCTTTTAAGAGGGCTGACAGGATCAAATGTGTAGAGCAAACACTAAATCTGGCTTTTAAGAAAGAAAAAGAAAAACATTAGTTCAAAAATGTGAACAAAAAACAAAATGTTGTGCCAGCATTACAAATACAGGGACACAAAGATGGATATTTCATATAGGAGCCCTTATTATTCCTTAACCAGACATTGTCTGAGGAGCAGCATCAAAATAATTCATGTAAAAATAAAAAATATTATCACATTCACTTGTAGTGTCCATGTTGTGTTTGATTGTCGGCTTCTGAGACACATAAGTTTTAACTTTCCACCAACCACACACCTTCCAAGTTCAACTTATCTGTATAAAATAATGTTTGTCTGTTTGTAGTGGACTGTGCAGAACCTACAGCATGAAAACTTTGTTTACAGATCATTTCTAGTTACCAGCAACTATAAGTTATAAAATAAAGTCACTCATAAGTCACATGTAGCCTCAACTGAGGTGGGGCCAGTGTTATGGCGTTTGATAAGCTCTATCAAAGAATGGCACATAAAAAAATAACAGCCTCTTTATCTCATCTAGCTTACTCATCTATAATGTAAGTAAAACTTTAAACACAGACTCAGGTTTGTATTATTTTGATGCGTGAGAGTTTCTGTGATTAGTTTGGTTTCAGCACTGAAATACGACATTCATGCCATTTTGTCATCGTTCTTTGATGTATTGCACAGCGTTGTCATAACTACCATCTTAAGCAAAAACTATGTAATTATCCAAATGCATAATCTCACAGCCAAATGAAAATGAAAAAGAAAAAGAAATGTAAAATTAAAATGAATTCTAAATATTTACAGGGAAGCTTGACATCTGTTTCAGCTCAGTGTGGGAATCTTTAGCAGAACATGTGACTGTGCTACGGAGGAGCTGATCAAGCTGCACTTCAACTTTCCTGAGTTTCCTTCTGTGAAATCTGCTCTTCCCCCCAGCTGCTCTTATTTAAACTGCAGAAGCGCCAAAATGATCTCCGGGCAGACAAGGCCAATTCAGCGGATGTGGTCGTAAGCCAGCAGAAATCACACAGTAATGGTTGGTGAGAGCTTCCCCCCTCTCTCCAAAGTCCAAAAATAAGACACTTCACAAAAGTGAACTGGACTAAAATGCCAAATCTTGCAAACATATTAATAAGGCCCTAATTATTGTTACTGTGAATTAGCACTGGATGTAGACTGATTATAAATCTCCTAAAATAAAACAAAAACAGATGTAGTATAAAAGAAAGGTGCATAGGTTGGCATTCTTTTGACACTGAAATGAAAAACAATTCCTTGGTTCTCTAGAAAGCTCCAGATTGCACAATCATAGTGTTAGCAGGCAGTTACTACCTAGCTATTGTTTTTATTCACTCGCTTGCTCACTCACTCACTCACTCACTCACTCATCTCTGATATCTCTGAACATCATTTCATTGACATATCCTGTAACAGAGTAAACTAAGTTAAGAATAGGTTAAGTACCTTTATACAAAAAAAAAGCCCAAGATGATGTACCGCAAAACCATTTCCATCAGCACCTTTTCATCAAAAGGTGCATGGTCCCACACTTCTAGAATATCGTAAAGACATAGGCTTCTAGGGTTTTTTCACAAGGGTGGTCAGAACATGATGTAGAAAATTATAAACCACCTAAATGTTTCAGACAGTCTAAACTTAGCGGGTTCCCTTGAGTTCTGCAGTCTTACAGTTAGGTGACCAAGTCATACGAGCTACTGCCTCATGTGTGGATTCACGGTCACACCACATTAATGCAGTTTCCACCGCTGGCTGAAGCCCTCTTGCTGCAGTAGGTGAACCCGCTGTGATTGGTGGAGGAGCCGTTCAGGTGCGACGACTTCAGCTCCATCTGGCAGGCAGCGATGGCTGCGTTGAGCTCTACCTGTGCCCGGTGCACGACGTAGAACATCAGGCCGATGCTGATGACGATCTTCAGAGGAAAGAGGAAGAAGTCACAATATTGTGTTTGACAAAACCATTGGTATTGAGTTGGTGAACTGAAGTCTATTATATAATGAGGTGTGCTTAATATGTTACTCTCCTAATAAAAGTACGAGGAGGGGAGGATATACATTTGACATACCTGTATACACAATCTATTGCAGTCCATTACAACCACACACTACAACCCCCAAAAAGCCATAGTTTATAGCAGTGATATTCAAAAAGGGTCAACTAGGGGAGTAAGTGCAGGGGTAACAACCAAATTATGTCTAAAAAGTTTTAGAAAGTTACATTTTTATCAAAATAATCAAATATTTCTGAAAATATACATTATTTAAAAGTAAAGATGATTGGGATTATTTGTGAAAAAAAACATTTAATTTACACATTGAAGATAAGCTTATTATGGGTGAAGTAGCCAATATGGTAGCCATAGAGTTGAGCTTAAGGTTTCACTGTACCGTCCACATGTGTGTTTAACATTAAAACTTGATGTATAAATAATATATCTATCCATTTTCATCCAGTTTAACATGCAACTCAATTTTATACAATATATGTACAGAGGGAAAACAGGAAAACAGCTAGCCCGGACACGATTCTTCATATTTGATTGTTTCTATATATTTGTCATTAAAAAAAACATTTGTATGTATGATGTGTATCCTGGTTGATAAAACAATAAGAGATTATGGAGCTCTTCCAGATGGAGACTCTCACCAGTGTTTAAAAAAAACAAAAAGCTTTCGGTCTGATTAAGGCCAGATGTTAATTTTGAGCAACAGCCTTCAGTTCTGCATGATACACTGATACCCACTTAATCTTAAACTTCCCCCTGACCCCTGTGAACATATGAAGTGTTATCCTCATGAGGATTAAATGAAGCTGAACAGGTGTTGGAGATATGGTGGAGATGTTGTGACAGCCTTAAATTACCTTTCTGAGCTTAACAGAAGTGTGGGTGTAAGTTTGCATGTATACAAAAGGCTTACCGTTCCTACTCCAGATGTTTATGTAACTAAAGACTTTAGAGAGAAGCAGATGTCAATGCTTGTGCACTAGGATAATGTTTGGTAGGCAATATGTATTTAGAATATAAGAGGGAAAAAATGCACTGATCCACCAACAAAACATTTCACTTACAGTAATTCAAACCAAGACACACTACTAAACACAGACTTTAAAAAAACAAATCCAGGGTTATTTTAGGACATTTAGAAATGATTATCATCAAGTTTAAGGTATTATCACCATCAGCTCACCTGTAGGCAGAACACAAAGTAGCCGCTGATGCTCTGCTCCGCGATGACGTCCTCCATGGTGCGAAGCGTGGTGCCCAGGTAGGAGTTGAGAAGCTGAGTGGGCAACAGACCCACAGAGGAGGCCACCAGGTAGTTTGGCAAGGACACGTCTGTGATCTAAAAATTGAGAAACATTACAAAATTAAATAAAAGGACTTAAGCAGACTGGAAAAATCTATACTAAGCTATAGTATAGAAAAGTAGAAAATCAGTCGAAAAATATCCATTGTGGATTCATATATAAGACTAGGGTTGAAGTTCAATATCATTTGAGCAAGAGCTAAAACTAAAGTTAACTTACTAGGTCACTATTTTGTAGATTTCAATAGTGATTCATAACATTAGAGAAGAGACAAAAGTTAAAAGAGTCAAGAGATTTGAAGTTTAAGATGGAACATGAATATCTGAACATGAAACTATTTGGTTGATATTATTGCCTTTTTTTGTAATCAAATTTTTATTTTTATATTCAGAACAAAAATGTACCCATAACATTCATCAACAGTTACAAACAACACACTGGGGCATATGATCAGGGCCACAAAGTCACAGAGAGGAAAAACAGGATGAAGGGAGACAAAACAATGCACACACACACACACACACAAAAAAAAGGAAAAGGCTACAGCATTGCCTTCAAGGCCTCAGCAATGCTGTGCCAAGTGTCCAAAGTCTTTCCCGGGGCTCCACCCACACAAGCCGTTGAAAGTTCCATGTACGTGACACCCAAAAAAGAAAGGATCCATGAACGAACCGATAAGTCATGAGATGGCTTCTAACGGGTTGCAATCATCCTCTTAGCAGCTGTAAGTCCAGCAAACACAGCACATTTTGAGCTTTAGAAAGCTGGAAGGCGCCTTTTTTTTTTACAAAATTGCTCTTCAACACAAAAAACATGTAGTACTATGGGTGTTAACATTTGTTTAAACATTTAGGAATGTAATATGTGTAGTAGGCCTGCACGATTAATCGTTATAAAATCATGTTCATGATTAAATTTTTAAATTAATTCGATTTTTATTCTTTTAAAACTTTGGTTCTTATTCAATTTTACGAGTCGAATGTATCACAAACACTACTACTTTCAAACACTACTACTTTCTTCTACTTTACTACTGTGAGTTTGAAACAGACTGTAAAAGTAGGTTTTAAAGCACTGCAATGCTCTCCTTTCTCTTCATTGAGGCCTCTATGTCTACAGGCTTAATGGTGATGCGCAATGTGCTATAGGTGCCAAAAAAAGCTATGTTTGCTTTGGTTAAAATTATCGAGCAAATGTCCTTAGTTTTTGTCTATGTCAATGTCTTTTATAGAGCAAGTAACGTTATGTCTTTCCGACCATGACGTTTACCGTAGACGTGTATAGTTTCCGACTGGGAACACAGAAATTCCGAAATTCCAATTGTTGGAAACCAGCTGGTTTGGGCATGTAGTTGTATCACGTGGTCATGTGACCTGTCGCCAATTAGGAAGTATTAAAAAGCTTACCAGTTTCAATCATTAGCCCCTTACCTCTTGCTGTGCGCACCGCGTTGTGTGGATTCCCCTGTCGTACAGGGGGCTAGCCAGACGCAAGTTCCCGTCATAAAAGACTACAGAGGGGCTTTCACCGGCGACCCGAAAGCTGGTTAGTAAATATGCAGGAACACCAAAAACTAAACTCTCACTTGACTGGCTTCTTCGGTAATATTTCACCTTGCTGAAGTTTTTTAGGAAAAGTTTTTACCAACTGAAGTTAACAATGCCATTAATGAATAAAATGTAAACAGTGGTGCAGGACTTGATAGAATAAGTTCATTAAACTAGCTTCCCATATTTCCTTGTGTCCCAAATGGAACACAGCATCTTATAACTCAAAATGTATGCAAGCTATAATGCAGGCTGGAAACCCTAATGCTATTTAGTATTTTATTTATTCATGTATCTACTTAGCTCTTCTTCACTGTACTATGTTGTGTAGCTATGCGGGTATGTGCGTGTGTGTGTGTAAGTGTCCCTTTTTTAACAGTAATAATTATTTATTTATTTATTTTATTTTGTACTTTTATATGTATGTTGAAATGTAGGGGTGGGATACCAACTAAAAATAAAAATGATACAATGGAATTGCTTGTTTTCTTTAATAAAATATTGTTTAAAGAACAATATCACAGCTTTAATGCAATTTTTTGAGAAAAGTTGTTGCAAATGTTTTCATTTGGAGCCAAAAAAAGACAATTGGCAAAATACTGGTAACGTACAATCTTGTGTATTTACCTTGAACTACGGCATGTCACACGTCCAGCTCAATGTCTCTTTTCATATCTCAGTACGACCAACTAAATACTGTTCAAAGAATTGTCTGCGTTGCCGTCACCCTTGATCCCTTGATTAAGTGATGACATAAGCCAATGCGCAAAGATGTGACCATGGCACTGTGTGCACTGTGTGCACAGTGGCTGATAGCGGCGTGTCAAGGGCAGTGGTGAGTTTCTGTAAGACACTGCCTCAGCCAAAATGCTATTGGGGCTGGAAAACATTTCTGTTAGATCCATCCCAAGTGTCTCCTCATAGTGAGATACAACCCCTCCCCTGTTATCACACTACACACTGATTAAAGCCTGGGTTACACTTTAGAGGGCACTGATGTTTTCAAAACCTGGTTAATCAAGCTAATGTTATCAAGTTGTTTATCTTTAGTATGTTTCCTTAAAAGCACTGCGGTTTATAAACCATGTGTCAACACCATCAAAACGTCCTCTTTGAGACATGACATGTGAGCCTGTGAAAGTTGCAGATGTATAAAAGGAATGCATTCTCTTTCTCTCAGCCATCATCCCTGAGTCAAGAGGCACATGTCCTCTGAAGTCTCCCACCCAGGCATCTAGCGTATGCAGCAGAATAATATACGACCAAGGAAGGGATAGTAGTTTTTTTTTTTTTTTATAAATTGCACAGATAAATTCTACTGACTCTCCTGCTTGCTTCTGAAAGCCTGAGGAAAAGTGAAGAAACGCCCCATTCAAGGCTTGACCTGGGGTTTCTTTCAGGAAGGAGGTTTAACAAACTGAGTCTAACCCTGAACTCTGAGTTGATTTACCCTGGGATGGGAAACTGAGTTTTCGGTTCCAGAACAGCTGATTTGAGCTGGTTCAATCAACTCCAAGTAGGTTGACTCCGAGTTAAACGCGTGCACCATCACAATTAAAAGGCAGCGTGAATTGAACAATGATAAGATCCACCAACCACTTTCATATTTAACCAGCATTTGGCTGGTAGACGTTGCTAATTTTATACCCTGCATATAAATCACAAAAGGAATGCGGCAATTGCTTAATCAGCTCATTATGACAGCAAAGGGATGGAGGCAGGCCAGCGAGCAGTGATAACATGTAATTAAATACACATGGGGAGCTGAATACGGATACTTTGTCCACGAAAGGATTCACAAACATTTTTCCTGAGCTGTCCCATTGTTTTGCTAACTAATGCAGTCTTTGTGTCGTTTTAGGTTACCCGCTATAATGTAGCACCATCAACTTAAGCAGAAAGAAGCAGGGGGGACGGTGAAATGTAGCCTCATCCACAGAAAGCTTACCAAGGGCAGAGCAGACAACACATAACTCCACCGTGAACCAGCACAGGCTATTGTGGAGAATAAGATAATAAAGATACAATATCAGCTAGGCTTAATAACAAACAACTGGGTAAAATGAATATCAAGATGTGTATAGTTAAGAGACTTAAGCTGGGTTTGAAACCCTTCCAGGCTGAGACGTGAAATTAGAGTAGAAATGGCAGGCAAATTGGAAATTTCAGCTTATTAGCATGCATCTGGTAGGAATGGTTTATCTTCTCTACTGAATGCTCCCCTCTGATCTTCAGTCACACTGAGGTGTGAGAGGAGCCTGATTTTCTCCAGTCCCACTGACCTTGAATGATGCTTAATAGGGCTGGGCAATTAATTTCACCAAAACAATATAAAAATGTCTATTATGTATTTTTCTATTTAATTTCCATAGAGATGCCGAAAAACCAGCTGTGTTACAACAATATTTATTTGCTTATCTACACATCTAGCTGTAACAGAGGAGCTACATTATCATGTTAGCGTTTCTGGCCAAATGAGGCCAAATCTTTGCAAAAATGGAAGTGCATTAGTAAAAAAGAAACAATCTATCGGTCTATAAATCTGTAAACCTAAAAATATGTCAAAGGGAGCTATGTCAAAAACTCATGAATGAGTCACACAGATAAGCTGCATTTTCAAAGACAAACAGCTGTCATGAGTTGAAACTAACCAAGGGAAATATCACAAACTCAAACTGGCATACAACCAAATATGACCTATTTAGTAACAGCCTTCCTTTTCATAAAAATGTTTATTTGCTTTCCTTCCTTCCGTAGATAATGACCAGGAGCAAGCAGAAGCAAAAACAGTACCAGGGCAATCTGACCCAGGCAAACTGATTGTGAATCACCAATAATGCCAGTGACAGTGGCAGCAGTTGGGCAACACAGAGTAAACAGCCGTCCTTTTAGACTTTGACATCTCCTTTTCACCTCTGCAGAATGGAACAGCTAGTTAAATGTCGTAACAACCGTTATGCATGATCCTTGCACAAGTGAAACATTGCCACTTGTGGAAACAGAGCTATGCCCCAACCATGGAGCCCATTGTATGAACAGGTAACAAAGAGAAACTGTTTAAGTTAGTCAGGCAAAGAAAACCCATCTGGTAGATTTGTATGTCCTGTTCAAAGAGGTCTTTTTAAAAGGTGACCATTAAAATACAGAATAATCCTAATTTTTAGCCTGACAAATTGCCTTATGTTTTAGCATGGAGCTTTAAAATTAAGCCCGAATATAAATCACAGCAGTATTTCCAGTAGGCATGGGTAATATGGCCAATCTACCCCAATATATAGGTCATTTCATATCTCAATAACAATATACATCACAAATATACACACACACACACAAACACACACATATACATATATACACACACATATATATATATATATATATAAAGTTTTCTGGTAATTCAATAATTAAATAAATAGTCTATATGAAATAACCAAATGGTAAAAACTTCTGTGCAAATTTCAATGTGCGATTATTTTCGAAATTTATTAAGATCTTTAGTGCAAAGTAAATGTAACATGCAAGGATCAGAACATAAAGCGTCATCCATATGACATTAGAGTAAGGTATCATAACTCTTAACAGGAATCCTGATCTAGATCGGATTGTGTGCAATGACACACAATCAATTTCCCTGTAATAAATACTACACGTGTGAAACATTTTATTTCTAATTTGTTTACACTGTTAATAAAAGGGTGTCAACTCAACTCAATTTCGGAGGCTGTAGGGAAGAGGATAATTGTTTTGGGTTAGATTATTTTGTTGTTAGTCAGATTTTGTACCCCATGTAAGTAAATAGAGGGTGACAAATTATTAAAAACAGCTTCCAATATAATTCAATCAAATGTAAACCTCAACATTTACCAGAAGTGGGTCAATACAGCTCTGACAAAATTGAGAATATTTTGAATGAGTCGCAAACAGTTAAATGTTTATTGTAGGGTTGTTGTGAGTGCACAGAGCTATCAAAAGCAAACACCAAACACCCATTTCCCAGAGAAATGTCTCAGTAAATCCGTCACCCCAGAAAACCTACTGGTTTTGCAACATGCAATTACTGTACTTGTGAGTCTTACTTACATCATCTTATTTTTCCCTTTTCTTGCTTCCGGCCTGTGCATCAACGCCTTCATGCTTTAAGCTATGAACGCCTTCTAAGCGCCCGCTTCACATCCACTTCTGGATGTTTATGCTGCTGTTGGTTTCTGCCTTCAACACTATATTCATTCTCTTCTCATATATTTTTCTATAAACACGGTGCGATATTCAAAACGGCTAAAGTTAAGGGGAATAGAAATGTCACTATTGACAAAAAGTATCTATGAAATATGGCATATGATGATGACTTGACTGGATATAATCCAGCTGCTTTCTGTGGTGTTAATCACTTTAAAATGTGCATTCTACTTTTGAAATGAGATGTTGTTTAAGTAGGTCAAATTCCAATTTAACTAGAATGAACTGAACTTTGTCCTTTTTGCCAACATCATCCTTGGACATGTGTATGCTACTAGTTATTTTAAAGTAATGCATTGTATGAGAGTCAATTAGACCAATCTCATATTTCAAATAAGAGAATCATGCTTGATGAAAAATGCCTGCACACTGACTCTGAAATCCAATTTATATAGATATATACGTTCATGTTTGTGTATAGTTATGCCATGCACATTAACAAACTGTAACACTGCAGTTACTTGCTTGAGGATATAGGCATGCAACCACTTAAGACAGTTTCCTTTTGTGCAAACCGGATACTGTGTTGCTGTTGGTGGTACTCCAGTACATTGAAGTTCCACCTACTTAATCTATGTTTTGTCCATTTTTTCAGCCTTATCATTTCAAAATTTAGTGTAAACAACCTTGTGATATTGTTTGTTTTATTCACTGTGATTTTTTAAGAGACTAATGTAAGACAATTATGTAATGGAATCAATCTGAAATTGTGGTATTAGTAAAGTACTTCCAGCTCCATGTGAGATATTGTATAATCTGGTGAAATTGGAGACATTGATTAGAGCTCTTTTGTAGCAGAATGGCTTGGAATACTCTGGAGATCTCAGTTTGATTGGCTACATAACATCAAGTTCATGCTCAGGAGGGTATTCTCCATTAATCTTTCAATTACAACTGACATAACATTTTTCATGTTACGTGACCTTCCAGCTGATTTCCTGCAATACACAGGAACACATCCATTGAGGCTCATACTACCGTTTCGAGGTATAGATGGGTTGACTGAGAAGGGTAATCGGCGAGGATAAATTATTCATGCCATGTATGAAGGTCAACGATCTCAGGTTAAGTGTAGGAGAGAAGGTGAAAGCAATATACTAATACTGCTAAGCCTTATGTTTGTTGCATTGACCAATGACTTTAGGTTTACCTCACAAAAAATGTCCATGATTTAGTCTTTACTAAATCACTTGGTATTGTATATTACTCCAAATATTAAAAACCTTAACTAGGACTTGAACATGTGATACTGATAGTTCGAACTGATGAAAATGTATGATGTCCTTAGGCAACAATAGAATCCATTTCATAGGAGCGCCAAGTGGAATGAGATTTCTTTCTCTGGAGACTGGCCTTATATTTTCTTTCCTGCTATTAGATTTTGTGGTCTGCCTTGAATAGTGAAGTAACTGGTTGCCTACTCTGTTCAAAGTCTGAAACTCATCGCAACTAAAAAGATAAACATCTAGCCTACATGTTACTCCCAGTCTCTTCTTTAAGGCTTTTCAGGTTGTTATGATTTCCCCTGTGTGTTAGGTTGGCTTAGCAATAAGAATTTTTTATTTATTTTTTTTAAATTGAAAAGGTCACACATTTGATTCTCATGACTGCAAGTGATTTGTTGAACCATCCTCAAATAGGTTAATGAGCTCTTCGCCTGACTGGTTCATTACTGTGACATTTCTGCTTAAAACCATATGCGTTTACAGTGGGCACTACATGATGTCAAATGTCCATCTAAAGTGAAAAGGAAGCGCTAGTCATAGTGTTTTCATACTCACCGAGAAAACTGCATTTTGGAGCCCAAATGGTATGGGGGTGAGTCTCGCTAAGGCCACAACTTTGAGTCCACTTCCTCCCTCCACCACTCGTATGACAGCACTGAGTTGTTCACTGTTCCCAACCTTGTTAAGCACCCAGTCAGTCAATAGTCGTTTGCACACCAGGTGTGCCACAAAGGTCCCTATTAAAACCCCCACCATAACTAGTCCCATGCCCAGCACAAAGCCATAGAGGTAGCCAGCTGCCACATTAAGAACAATATATCCCCATCCACACGGGAACGACACAATAATTAAACCAACTATGAACAGCAAGGCTCCAACGAAGCTGTCCAAGCTCTCAACCCAGAGCAGGAGGTCCTTGAGGTATTGGCGCACCAGTGCAACCGAGGAGAAGCACACAGCAGTCAGGATGCAAGCCAGCAGGGCGCTCTTGAAGCAAAAGGTTGTGATACAGCATGGGTGTCTGAACTCTCCACTGTTGCTGAAGGTCGTTCCCCCTGCGTCACTGATAACCTCAGGTTCTCCATCTGACCTCCCTATGCCAGCCCCTGTCTCGTCAAAGGTGCTGCATATCAGGATGTCAATTTTGTCACATTCATCTGTGGCAGTCCTCTGCAGCCAGCGATTCAACTGAATCTGCGCCTTGCCCACAGCATGCTTGACAAGCTTGGTGAAAAGCTGCACAGTCGTGGACCCTGACATTGACATGATGGCCCTCAGATAAGCTCTGTGGACCAGGATCAGATGAACTGTCCGACTTGAAGACAGCTATGACGTTTGGGGTTCCGAGGCAGTCTTTACATCGAGCGCAAGTCCATGTCTAGCAATATTAATTTGTTGAGCTTCAACGGAGCCACGTGTCTATGTACTTTAAAGATGGCTTTAGCAATGGTAACCCATTGCCATGCAACTCTGACAGCAACTTTGTAGTGAGACATACAGATGAAATTCGTCACTCTCCTTGGCCATTACACGAATTGTCCAATTAAACGAGGTTTATCTTGGGTAAACTAGCTGAGCAACGTGCCAGTCCAATGATTTAAAAGCGCCAATTTTGTGGTCTCGGTCTGAAACACTCGACATATTCAGAGTTGCTACCCCTCAGCCAGGACAGTGTAGTGTAGGGTGAAGGGAGCTGTCAGGGTAGGAAAGCTGAGTGCAGTTACAAAACAATCAACTCTTCTATGGACTGAAATGACCAGAGTAGAAGTGATGCAAGAACATCAACTTTTATGACTCCACCAGCGTTGCCATCCAGCTAACGTTAACGCACTAGCAAAAATCACTGCAAGGCTAACTCACTCCTGTCGTTAGCTAACTAGCTCGCTTTTTGAATAAAGTCCACCGCTGCATTTCAGAAACTAAACCGCCGTAGCTGGCCTCCTCATTCGCTTCTCCCGGACAACACAGCGACAAACAAGACGAAGAAGTCGCATTAGAAAAAAAATGGTTTGCTCTTTCTCTGCTGGCTGGCTGTTATTATCCTGTCGTCTCCTTCCTTCCACGGTGGAAACTGCTGCTGTTGACGCAAAGCTATTCATACAGACCCATACAGACCACTGTTTGTGTCCCAGAATGCCAAGTGACCCCAGCCCACGTGACCAGTAGGTTGGATGTTCTCATCCAGTCAGAGCGCTCCGATTGTCATCCTTGTCATCGCGAGATTTTCGTGGGGGTTCACTTCAAATTATGTATGTTGTGTGTCACTTTTGTCTTACCCTCTTATGATACACATCCATGATGTTACCACAACACACAAACTGCTACCATGCCATGATGTGGTACTTCAACTATTTAAATTAAATTACTTAAATGAATAGAGATTTTAAATCTATCCACAAAATTAGAAGCAGTTCAGGAGGCAGTGGTGCAAGATTAGATATTTTACTATTTGTAGCCTATTAAAGTAGCAATACCACACTATACAACTACACTTAATACACAGATCTGTTAAAATAAAATTTTAATGTAGCTTGCCGAAGTAGAGCTCAAATAATTTTTTAGCTGTTGGGTTGTTTACCATTTGACAACACATTGTATTTTTTTTATAAATATATCCTGTTTTGTTTGAATAAAATGGAAAAACCTGTAAGTGGGCGTATGTAACTTATAGTTGTACTTAAATAGCCTTGAGGAAATGTACACATTTACTTTAACTTTTAGGAAGGGTGTGTGTCTGTCATTTAGAAGTGGTGGAATAAGTAGGCCTACTCACATTAATTACTCAAGTAAAAGTAAAACCACAATGTCCAAAGATATTTTTGCACATAGAAGTCTTGCACTCAAAGGTTTGCTTAAGTTTAAATTAGGCTAAGTACTACTTAACAACACAACTTGAGTAAATGTACTTGGTTATGTTCCAGCAGTGGAGTTAAGTTGTATGGTTATCAATCTTTTGTGGACATCATAACACACTCACAAAATTTAATTCACTCAGTTTTAATTAAAAAAGGAAAAGTAGGATTTCTAGTGTGCAACAGAGTTTGTATTTATATTCTCTTGTATTTATAAGAACCTACCGTATAACATGGTAGCCTGAGGGGAATCTTCCTGCTTGGCATGCTCACCATAAGTTCATAATGAGGCGAGAGAAGCAGACAATATGTGCATTCATGCATCTACAACCACTCAGCTGGCTCTCCCAGCTGTGGGTAAAGAGAGCTTCTTTTGTAGTAGTTCTCAAAACACTTTGTGTCATCCTCCACTTTCTCAAAGGCATTTTAATTTTCAATTCATACCTAGTATTGACACAGATTAGAATACTTTACACTTAAAGATGATCATATTCGTTTACATGGTGGGATTGACTGCTGCGCTGTCGTAACACTCCACTAGATGGAACTGTAACACAGTTTACACGCAACTCACAGTGTTTATTTATGAGTATTGCTCTGTATTTATGTGAAAACATTTAACACTGGACAATCTGATCCAATTCATCACCAGGTTTTATTGGGAACATTTCGTTTGAGGGCAAACTGGTTCACAAATCATAGCTGTTTGTTAGTTTATTCTTTCCCACTCCAGTGTATTTTCTTACATTATTCTTCCTAATTGATGAAGATGCGCAAAATGCCATTTGTAATGTTGTTATGATGCTGTACACGTTACAACGTGATAAATCAATACAAACAAAAATGTTTACCAACTAGAAATGCCATCTCAACTTAAATCCAACAAATTGTCAACTTAAAGAAGCACAATTTGGAAACCCTTAAGAGACAGGCCAGGCCATGATATTTACAGTAGGCTTAAGGTTTATCTTTCAATTTAAAAATGTGTCAGAAAAGATCTCTTTATCCCATTTTCACATTATCTGTGGGAAAAATGTCTAAGGCCACAGAGAGAACGTTATAAACGACTTGTTTATTGCTTTATCTTTTAACAAAAACGTGTAGTCTACATATATGGACTATCTGAGGCTGCTATGCTAATTGTGAGGCTCAATTCGCTGTATGTTGTAGACATGTGGATTGGTTACATTGACTTTATCTGTATCAGTAAACATATTTTTCAGTGATCTGACAGTGGTCGTTTATTAGCCTGGATGCACAACGATACAAATCAGAAGGAAATACATTTGGGTCATTTGAGTGACCGGGGTGAGCGGAGATGCAGGTTTGGACCACTGACTGTAAACCTTGAGGTCTATGGACTTGACTCATCATAGCAGGAGCTGAGGCGCCATCAAGACTGACAGAAAAAGCAGGTACGACAGGAAAGTCAGTAATTTGCTTTCAGAATAAAAGCATATAGATTTAGGACTGGACTGCAGATGGAAATTAGCCCTTGGGCTACAATCTGGCACATGTAGCCTACATGTACTGTTGTGCATGTTCATCAATGTGCATTCTGAATGAATAAATAAATAAATAGGAAACGTCTCGGTGTGTGTAGTAGCAATGATAAGAATAGCTTAAAAATCATCCACAAAACAAAGAAGATCATGTTTGAACGGAAAACATGTGGAAAAAGAAGGGCAGAAAAACATCAATCTACTTGTTGTTGTGGTATCGTATGAAATGATAATGAATGGTTGAATTGTGAAACTTTAATCCGGAAACTGTGCGTTTTATTCCAGCTGCCTTGACCGCGTTAAGCCGTCGCTCTTTTTGACTGTTGGCTTTGATCAGATAAGAGGTTCAAGCGGACACATTCTTTTGCACAGTAGGTATAACTGAAGCTACATTTTGAAAGATGGATTGTTCAGAGGAGGTTCAGTCCGTGTCTGAGGAGCCCACAGCTCAAATGGAACTAAAAAGGGGAATGTCGATTTTCATTGATGTAAGTAAAAAAAAATGTTCATCTTTATTTACAAAATGTATTTCATCTTTACTAATCACTAGGCTAATAATGCAAAAACACTTAAGCATAACGCATGACTATATTATCATTTTCAAAATGTAGTTAACAATCTAAAGCCTGTAGCAGAAAAAATCAAGGAAAACAAAGGAAAAGGAAAGGAAAACATGCTTCCCCTGATAAAAACATTTTTTATTGATAAAATCTAAGTTTTAATTATCTGTTGGAGGTTTTTCATCACTTATGTTATTATGGATCCCCTTTATGCATGCAGGGTACAGAGGGGTCTAATATTTTCTAGAATTTATTCAGTTGACAAGCCTGACCTTTAATTTAGATTCATTGTCAGGATTTCAAAGGCTGGCCATCCATTTTTAATGTCAGTGTTCAAAACCAAATACCAAGTTAATGAATAGTCTAATGGTTTAATAAAAGTCAGGGTGTTATTCATGCTGATCTTACCAAGCCAAATCTAGCTCAATTAGAAAAAAACATGTTGTTGTTTTTCAGAACTTTTTGATTCTAAAAAGTCACATTTTTACATTGTTGAAATACACTACAAGAATTCTCAACACTTGTTGATGAGGATTTCAATATAAAATCACATCTTATATGCATATCAGTACAGCTAATGATCTTCCTCAATTGCTTTTATCTCAAGAGCTTTCCCTTCCCTGATTCACGGCACTGCATTCCGCCTTGGTACCCACCACCTAATTCCTCCTCATTCCTCCACTATTTCATTAGTTTGTAAAGTTTTATCTACAAATCTGACTGCCTTTAGTTTTTATGAGAAACAAGAGTTACAAAAGGTGGAAAGCAGTATAATGTCCAATGTCACATTGATGTTGAACAGGTACTTTATCTTCTGGCAAGGAATCAAACCACTGCTTGTCTTCAGAGGCGAGTTGGTCATCACAGTGCTGCTTCTATTGTTTCTTGACATCTTCTATAGCTTTCACCTCAGCTGACTGTGTGTTATTAAAACCCAAAAGCTGCCTAACAGTTGTTTCATTCCGGAACAGGTTAGATGGGCTGTGCCTCCATTTTGGATGCTGCTGTGGTGCCAGATTTCCACTTTATTACCAGAGAATAGAGAGGAAAAAAATCTGTCAGGCTTCTAGTCTTGGTTAATTGAATTAGTTTTACTCATTAGATGTAAAAGGTTAATTAGGATGAGATGAGACAATTAATCAGCCTGAGTTACGGTGCGCTGACCAAATCTAATCAGCTTACATTTCGAAAAGATTTTCAATATGCATGAATGTCATACACATGAGTTAATATGTACAGAAAGAGCAGCTGTCTGGTTGAAGAGTTGGGGATCAGATAAAAGTAGGGCTGTGACTAATTCCATTGTTGATCATGCATATTCATTGTTTGGTCTATAAAACATTAGAAATCATGAAACCTTCCTAATAGTCCTACGTCATCTTGAAGCCAATTTGATGTCATAAATTGTCTTGTTTTGTTGGACCAGCAGTCCAAAAGCCAGAAATATTCAATTTACTAAAATTTTAGACAAACTAAGCAAATATCCCATTTGAGAAGCAGAAACTATCAAATGTTTGGCATTTTTGCATGAAAACTGTCTTTATTGATTATCAATATGGAATGAGGGCATGAAGAAGTGATGATTGATTGTTTTGTACTTTGTGCATTTTTCCCCTTATTATTGTTATTTCCCCCTTATTTATTTTTGTTTGTATTTGTTGACCTGAATGGCAAGGAAGCTGCTGCCCATAAAGTCTTATTTCATCTAATTTGATTGATTTTAAAGATCTGGTATGGATAGGAGATGAGTAAAAGGTAGAACTGAGACAGATAGGAGTTTATTGGTTGGGGACAGAAGAACAGGCAATAAAAGATATGATTAGCAGGAAAATTAGACTGAATTATGTAAGTCGGACTGCCAAGAGAAGGTGGGTGGGTGTTTTTTATGAGTATTTTTACCCCTTTGTTGCAAAGAACGGAAGTCCCCCAAGCTAGGAAAATCCAAATATGGAAAAATGTATTTTAAAATTTATATCTTGCACATTAATTGGTATGCTGTCAGATGTAGCCCAAAGTACTAATGTCTAAAGAGACTCAAAACACAAACTCAACAAGAATCTCTTCTTGTGGGCAGTGCTATTTCAAGGTGGTTGGAGCCTTTTCAAGCTGATGTGGACATTGCCACTCTACCTTTCATCTCCTCTGGACTCTGGGACAGCACTATCAATAATTTAATGACGCATTGCTTTTGAGAGTGTGATCAATGTTACACACACACACACACACACACACACACACACACACACACACACACACACACACAGTGTTTTAATTTAGATGATGTTAAACCTTTTTGACATCCCCTTTTTCTTTTCCGTGTTACAGATTTTACGGAGAGCTGATAAAAATGGTAAATATTGCACAAAGTCTTTCCAGACTTTCTCACTCTCACACACACACACACACACACACACACACACACACACACACACACACACTTTGGCATTACCTTGGCATTATGTGAAAACCTACTTTCTCAATGAAATTCTGATCATGCTCTCTGCTGATACTCTTTCAGTTTCCATAGAAACAGGAACATGACCATCCTCTCTGAGGTTCAGAATGAGAAAAATGTCTAAACTTTGTTAGACATTTTTATAACAGTAAGCAGTCCTCTCTTTAGGGGCATATAGGTGGAGGTTCACCGCAAATTTTGCTATTGTTTTACCTCCACTATCTTGTGCAGCATTATCACAACATGCAGTATAAACATACAAACATGCATGTTGCTGTTTACTAGGGACAACGGGAGTCTGAAATCTTGCATGGTACACAGCATTTTGATTTACTGAGTCTGACTTATTCAGTCAAGTCAGTCTGATAGACGGTTCTGCATTTGTGTGTGGTCAGAAAATAAAATTAAACTTCTTTGGATTACAGTAGCCTTTTTAAATGTAGTCTATTGCTTTCTCCTTTCATTTTGACCCATGAGGAGGGTAACAACTAACAATGTGCTGATTTTAATTTGTTACTTCTGTCAAAATGCATATATTACAGATTGTTTGACTGCACACTAACAGTATCTTCATCTATGTGTGTCAAGTTAACATGTGTCATGAAATATATAACCCTGCTGACACACACTTTTACACGTCATGTTTGATGTTCATAGAGGCTACGTTCATATCAGGATATCAGACCGTCAAACCACTGTTGAGTGTTGTTAGTTAAGAAACAAACTGAAATAAGGTTTCATTTGACAATTTGACAGATACCCTCACATCAAAAACGATATACACCACAACTCTTGATCACATGACTTGCTTCGTTATTCATTAAATCTGTCCCTCACTCGAGGTCTTGTCAGATAAAAAGTCATCCCACATGTTTGTTTTCAGAGTTGTGCAAACAGCCGTACTTATATGTCAGGCCTGTTCCAAGATTATTTCCGAGCTCAATGAGTGAGTCACTGTGCGCTTGATTTTTGTGCATCTCTCTTGTGTGACATTTCAAACATACTGAACATCACCTCCAGATCAGCTGCTCAGTAGTGAACATAAAGATCCGCCACCTCATGTCACACAAACATACAGAAACTACTGCAGCCAGAAATGTGTGGGAAAAAAATATTGTCTGTGGATGATAATCTTTATTTTGCTGCAGGATATTCAGTTTTAGGGCTTCTCAATATGAAATTCTGTTTATTTTTTATCACATAAATATTTCACAAAGCTTGGGCCTTTTTATTCTAAGCATAATTGCAGAGCCTCAAATCATAAAAAATACTGTTTGAGATTAACATCAAGTTGACCTAATGGAACAAAAGGTGATTACCAATATGATCTATACAGTTGATGCCATCTTTTGCTGTATTAGCCCCTACAGTATCTGGCATGCTGCATCTTATCTAAGTTATTTTAAGTCACCTTTGTGTTTATCAGCTCAAGAGTTGGACTTAAATTCTTAATTAACAAGTCTTTGATTTATTTAAGGAATCTTTTAGAAATTGGCCACCTCATCTAACATGGTGCTGCAGTCCTGACTGAGCTGTCCTGTCCTTGTTCTGACAAGTTACATTTTTGCTCTGTCCCCAGATGATGGAAAGCTGTCCTTTGATGAATTTAAAGCCTACTTCTCCGATGGAGTCTTGACAGCTGACGAGTTAAAGGAGCTCTTCCACACAATTGACACTCATAACACAGAGTAAGTCAATGCATTGCTTTATCTTTTTTATATTATTCCATGGAGGACAGAATTGAGATGTGGATGATGGAGGAAAGGTAGATGACTAGACAATTTAGCGTGTTTGGTGTGATGACATGTGTAGTCTCAGTCAACCACCTGTTAGCAACTGACTTTTTTTAAGACCCATACAAGCAGACCAGAAGCCAATGTTTCAGTCTGCAGATTGTGATTTCATTAAATAAACTGGTGGAAATGAAATTGAACTGAAAGCTGCTTGTTTTCAATAAAGACAATAAATGTTCTTTTTACTGTTATTTTTCTTACATATCCATCTGGGTTAATAGTGTGAAAAAGCCACAAAAAAAAAGTTATATAAATAATCTACTAATCTACCCATCAAAAACAAGGTATATTACCGTTGGTGAACAAGTGGAAACATTAACACAATAAATTCCTGTAATAATCAATTACATAAAAATTTATGATCAATCAAAGTAGTATATATTGTAGATAGGGCTACATAGATACTCTGGCTCCTTCTGTCAGTGTCTTCAAACAGCTCTACTCCTGCCTCAGAGCTCTTTCTAGTGTCTGAAATACACTTTGGTGGATTTTAAGCTCTTTTATGTTTTAATCTTAATATGTTTCTCATTGCTTCAGGCATCATAGTATTTAAATCCATAGTTTAGTATTGACGCTGATGGAATGCCCTTCGCAGTCAAAGGGAGAAAGATTAGACATAACAACACAATAATTCATTAGCCATGATATCATTTGTTAACCTCATTATGAGAGTATCATTAGATGTGAAATTTACTTGTTAGCCACAATCACTCACACAGAACTTTACTGGACTGTGTTCAATCGAAACAAACGTGTGCCTCCCTGTTTGTTGATTTGAAACAGTCTCAATTAGAATCCTGTAATGATTAAAGACTGGTTCACTAAGCCGTGAGGTCTGCATCACAGGCTCCCTAGCCTGCTCAAGTTGATGTTGAACACTGAAAGATTATTTGAAACATCAAAAAAATAAACATAAACCACAGATATTGCATTTAGTCTATAAAAGATGTGTGCATGAATAATTTGTAGTTGAAGTTACACAGGGGCACCAGCATGTGCAAAACTGTGCTATAATTCATAATGCTTCTCAGAATCTTTACAATACAGTGGTATTCATTGCTTCACTTGTGCATGCTCCTTTTGTAGATAATGTACCTTAAAATGTCAAAGCAGCCAAGTTTCAAGCCACCCAAGTATGAGCCTTTTAGTGAGTTACATAGTAGTGTCTAACCTCTGGTTTAACTCCTCTTTGCCTCTAAGTGTTTTCTCCTGTTTGGACTGATTGATTGCTTCAGCACTTTCTCTCTTGTGAGCAACAGCTATACAGCTTGTGTGGAATCTAGTTAAAACTGGCATAACTCCCCAGGGTCCGTCATTGTTACAAGGACAAAATGTCTCCTGTGTCAAGTTGTACAGATATGAAATGAATAATCTTCCACTTTGAAACACTCTCTTCACCTACACCTCTTTTCTTTAGTTCTCCGTTTGCGTGTGTGTTTTCAGACACTAATCTCACTCAGAAGTCCTTAAAACACACTCATGCATTGACATTAATCACAAAATACCTGAAGGGTTTCCTGTGAGGGATTCACTGCCTGGACCATCTGGGGGGAAACGCAACTAAATTATTCAATTACTCATGACATATTTTTACTCGCTACTATTTGTCACCATACACTGATTCACCAACTGCAGGAAATGTTTTTGCAGGGATGAAGGATTAATCTGTCACCTCCGTTAACTTTGAAAACCTTCTGTTTTTGGGGAATTCTTTTTATTTAAATTTCTCTCTCAATTTTGTTTTGCAGCAATGTGGACACTGATGAACTCTGTGGTAAGTTAATCATTCACACAAATAAGAATAACTTTTAATAACAGTAATAAGCTGTACTGTTCTGGCTTAATCTTGCTTTAATTCATAGTCACACTATCGACTTAAATGCTACTTGACATTTTTCCCAGCATAAGGGAATAACCACGTAAAATGTGGTCACATGCTCTATGACCAAACCCCTGCAGGCTGACTGAGGCGTCACACAGTGCAGTTTCAACAAAACACCTACAGCCCTGTCCTAGTTGCTTAACTCACAAAATGTTTTTTTTTTTACTTTTTTCCTTGTCTTCCTACTGTGAAGAGTATTTCTCCCAGCACCTCAGTGAATATGAGAATGTTCTGGCTGTCTTAGAAGACCTGAATAAGTCCATACTGAAGGCGATGGACAAAACAAAGAAGGTGAGATTGTAGAAATGAAACCATCACCTCAACATAACTGGGGGGTGTATTGCAAAGCTACTCCCTGTATCTGTAATACATTTAACATCTGTATTCATTTCTGTATTTGAGTATCTTTCAGGCATGGAGGATGTTTTAAAATGTTCTATTTTCATTTATACTCCATATATGTATATGTATGTGTATATATATACATACATATATATATGTATACATATACATATATATGTTTATACAGTTTACAGTTGCTGCTCACAAAATGTACAAAGTAACATATTTTAACCCAAGTGAATCACATAATCCAGTATGATTTGTCATTGACTTCTAGCTTTTTTTAAGTAGCAAAAATAAAACCTGCATGACTGTTAATTTTCTAGTTGGAAATGTATATAAAAATAGAAAAGAAGGTTTTACCTTTGATAAAGTACAAGTCAGAATTGCACTGGGCCATATACGATTTTTGGTTGTGTCCTTTATAATGGGAGGAGGTCCTGATGAAAATAAAGTTGGTTGGAAGTTTGATAAGTAATCTCTAGCGCAATGCAGCATGCATTGCTAAAAATAACACTTGTGCACCATCTGCACTGCACAACAAATCTGTTGAAAAGTTACTGAAGATGAACCTTGCTGAATGTCTAAATATCTATCTTAAAATTACACCTCCATGTTTGTTGATATTTTGTTATTTTGGCTAATAGCTGTTTCCTTTCACACCTAACAGACAACAAGCACCTCAATTACTTGTAAATACTTGTAACAATACAAGAAAGAGATTATATCATCCACAATCATTATAAATGCATGATGTATGGACTTTTGTCCTTGTTGTAGATGATCCTCCACTGTAAAGAGTGAATAAGCAGTGTGTATGATGTGTGTGTCTGTTGTGACATTCGTGTGTTGTTGTGAAAGTTGTGACATTTGTGTTTAATTGTGTAAACCTTGTCACTGAAAGAAAATTGCTAAAAACAAATCTGTTATAATTTGGATGCTATTTGCATCTATTTAGAACAAATTCTTTCTTCATATCTGCATAATCATATTAATTAAAATCCTTGTGACCCACTCATACACACGTCAACACCGCCACACAGTGAACATCACACTGAACATCACACTGACATCCCATGCAGCGCACATGACAATAATAGTAAGAGATGTTTGATTTACGCACGGTGTGGACTAAACTGAACTTCCCCAGCATGCTCCTCTGCTGCCCAACTGGCTTCCTCTCAGATCTCCCATTAGTCTGATTTCCATTACAGAGCTAAAAAGGATGAACCAGGGCTCATTCATGCTACTAATTAACCCCGGAAACAAAACATGTTATGATTCTTTTTGTACTTGTGGCCAACATAGACAAGGAATTGAATGTATTTTGGCTGCATTATCAAATAAATACTGCGTTTGATCATGCTTTGGAAAAAAGCTTTATCTTGATCTTACTGTAGAGTTGATGCCTTTTAAATTATCAGAGAGAAGAAGAGGGATGACAAGGGAGAGAAAAGGCAAATAGACAGATGAAGGTAAATGATCAGAGATGAAATAGGAAAAAAAGGAGAACTGAAGGGACAAAATGTTGAAGAGAAATAGGAAAATTACGTTTTATGAAGAGAGGTGGCTTTTTAGATCTGCAGGGAGAGCTTCTTTTTCTTTCAACCCCCCTCTCTTTCTCTGCACTCATCTCATCTGGCACATGTGACACACGCTGTGAAGCTTAAATCACTTCTCAGATCTGCACAGTAGCAGACATGTCTCAGTGTGCCTGCTTCATAAACAGAGTGGGAGTCCAAGCGTTCATTTTTTGGTAGTTCTCTATTAGCACAAAGAGAGTAACACATGATGACATCCAACTTCAACACCTAAAAACGGTGGTGACACAGATAAAGACAAAAAAGATGGCACTGATGGAATATTTTAAGGATAGTGGTTTCAAATATAACATGATTTCAACAGGCATACTGCTACCTTGGAACCAATTTATATCCTTAAAATATTTAAAAATAATGTATTTTTTCTTGAAATATGTTTCAAAAAGGTTAGACCAACAGGAAAATAGATAAATTGCATGTGCCTTCATTTCTGCAAAGGAAATGAAACACAGATACTTTTGCAATCCCTTTGCAATCTTTCTTAGACCTTGAGTAGTGCCGAGCTGTGATGAGGTGTGAAAATCAAATTACACCTCAAGTAATTTTCTCTTCTCCAAGAAAATAGTTCAGAGAGGCAAGAAAGACAACAAGAGAGAAAGAGGAAAAACAGCAGAGGCAATTCAATTTTATTTATGGTGTCAAATCATAACAAGAGTTGTCTCAAGACACTTTACCGATAGAGTTGATCTGGACCACACTCTATAATTTAAAAAGACCCAACAATTCCACTAATTCAGTGTGAACACACTGCTGATGTCTACCCAGTGTTACCCCTCTACAAAGCGCCCGTACAACATCATTTTGCACACACAGCATCATTTTGAATTTTGTGACACTAAAATGTGTTATAGAACTATATAAGAGAGAAAATAAATGAATTATGTGTTGCATTTCTCTGTTAGCAAGTATTGGCTGATTGAGAAGGAGAACAGATGCTGCATTAGTCACAGACTAAAGCTCAGCCATCTTGGTTGAACTGTATACAGTATGTATTTGAGTGGGTGGTCTCTGGCTGTGAGGGGTTCCACTTTTTTTGCATTAGAAGATTGTTAGTGAGTATTTGTGTGACCTTACGTATGCTCAAGCTAATTTGCTTGATTGTGTGTGCGGGGGAGCTGGAAGAAGATTGTGCATCTAAATCAAAGCCATGGCACAAACTGTATAGGCGTCTGTGCTGAGACACTCTGGGTTGTATTTTGCACAGATAGTCATGCCAAAGCTATTTAGGCTTCCCATACACATTAGCAAACCTTTCCTAGCAGATCTCAGGTGGTGCTCACCTGCAGCAAGAGTAAGTTGTTGTGTTCTTCGTAGTATTAGGTGCAATATTTTTTCGTACTGCAAAAGGTTTTTAAATTATGAAATTAAAGAAAATAATAATAGTAAGCACTGTGGTTGGATGGAAAATATATAGTACATACAATAGGAAATCTGCACCAAGTGTAATATGCAATCATGCAATTAGGTAGTTATAATGTACAGCAAGTGTTTACTAATCACTAAATTAACAGGTTGCAACACACAAACTACTTTTTTTGTGATCAAATATTTTTATTTTACTCATATTTAAGCATTAACAAACAATACATTGGGACATAGGAACATGCCACAGGGCCAAAGAAAAAAGAAAAAAATACACAGAAAGGAAAGACGGGGAGGGTGGAGACCTAACAAAAACACAACAGCGGGAACGGAGCTTGCAGCTACAAATTAGTTCTTATGTAGAGATTAGCTGCACTGTTACCCCAAATTTGTTGACTTTACAAGAAATTTGTGTGGACTTGCTTTAAACCGTAGGTTTTACATGAGGGAAGCTGTTGTATTACCACAGAGTGGTAAGTGGATGCTGTAGACAAATCAAGTTTACCTTAGTAGACATTACTAAAAAATATCAGTGAACATACTTTTTTTTTCTAGATTCATGTTGTCTAAAATAAGCATGTTAAGTTAAACATACAACAAAACATTACAAATATAAACCATTAGGCTACTTACAACCACTAAAGTAAAGTTTATTCTTCTTTGATTCTTCTTCTCCATATAATATATATTATTTATTTTCCTTTACGTCAGTATGATTTTTAAGAACAATGTATTCAATACATTCATTCCAAGAAACAAAAACAATGAAGGCAACATGAAACAGTGAACTTTTCCAATGCACTGCGCTACATGTTATATTTCACTCAGGAGACAGAGGTGCTGATTTCCCAGATTTTTTCTAGTTTTAATATTTTCTCACTGCCCAGAGCCCGTCAGTTCCCACCCAATCTCATTCACGGGGCAACAATAAATGAGACAAACGTGAACACTAAATCAACCATACAAAACTAAAACCCAAATAACATAATTGCACACCAAACATTAACAGAACATTATCAAACACACTAGGGCAGAAATCGTCCAAAGCAGTAAGCTTTTTAGTTATTAAAACAATGATATATATACTGTTATTATAAAATTTATTAATTAGCTACTGTATGACTCATAAATACATCAATCAAATATTTGAATTGTTGAAGTTGATAAAGACCAAAAACAGAGCTGAATATTGAACAATATTAGTAATATTGAACAGATGCTCCGTATCTGCTTGATGTGTAAAATGAGCAACTGTTTGCTAACAAGTTTGCCATATTTGTCACATGTCCACCTCGGTTGGATGGATGTGCTCATTCTGCCTCTCTGGCCCTCTCTTCAGACAGATTTCCACTTCTCCAGACCCCTTCACTGTTATTCTTCACATGTCCATTGGACGCATTCAGACTTTCCTTTCATTCCAGAGCCTTCCAATCCCACCTGCCCTCAAATGAGCTTCCACGTCCATCTCCCCACCTGCACCTCATTTCCTCATCAGCCCTGCAGCACATACCCATTTCCCCACCATCCTCATTATGTGGATCAGAGTGGTTATAAAGCAGCAGTCAATGTGGTGCGTAAGCGAGCTTAAATAAAAAAATAAGTGGAATACAAATTACGTTACTTTTTGCAAAAAGTCAACAAAACTACACTGTAGCCTTATTTGATATGCTTCCAACCATTTGATGAAAACGTACCTACTTTGCATTTAAAAGTTTTAAAAGTTTGCTTAACATTTTCTTGACAATCGAATGAAAACAGTGTTGACAACAAGTTATTGCAGATTACTGTATAGTTTTAATGGTGCAACCTGATGTAGCAAATCAGTAGTTTTAAACTATAGACAGTAATTTCTAAGAATTTTGCAAGGATTTTACATGCAAACTTAGTAATATAGGCCTATCCACTTGTCTATTAATGAATAGCTGGAGCAACTTATTACCATTTCTCTGTACTTTTCAGTGATCATTTAGGAAGCAATTCACATTTCAGTCATCTTATTTTTTTATTTTGGATGATTTGATGATGATTTACAATCAGGAATTTAACCATTTGGCAAAAGGTGAGTTCTGATTGCATGACTGTTCGGGGTTTTGTAGTCATAGCCCCTGCAGTTTTTTTCAGAGCTTAATTTTTAACAGAGGTCCTAACAACACAACTCTTCATACATCTCAAAACAGGCTTGGTGCAACCAAACACTGCAGACAAACCTTCAGAACACACTTAGAGTAAAAACACAACCAATAGAAATCATACAACCATCATAGTTTCATTTTAAATCATTTACATGTAATAAAAGGTTTAAATTGATTGTAGCACCAGTGCACTGCCTCAAACAAATAACTCATTCGATATTTTGTACAACTAAGAATAAAAAGATCAAGAGAAAGGCAAAAAGGAAAATTTCCTAAGCTGTCTAAAATGACTGCATTGGGGAGGTGGGAACACAAATACACACAGACACAAAGGTACAGTACAGATCACAGGAGGTAATCTATGCTCATATTGTAGACAGGGGACTGACCTTTACCAGTTTTGTCATGACTCGCTCACTGAAAGTGCCTTTGTGTGTTCTGAATGTCAGGGGATCATACAATACCTGACATGACCGATAGAAATGACCAATTCTGTTTTGTTTTTTGTTTTTAACGCAACAATGCAGAAACCAGGGATTCTCTGTATTTTTGTTCTTGTGAAAAACAGAATTAAGGTAGTTAGTTACAAACTGTTCAATCTTTGGATGTGGTGTTGGATAGGGCCAATGGGAAAAGCCCAAGTCTAATGATCTGCTTTGTATTCTGGAGAAGAGTTCAGCTCTCTCACAAGAAGACTCAATATACTGTAATTAGGGCGTGTGTGTGTGTGCGTGTGCATAGACTCGTGTGTGTGTGTGTGTGTGTGTGTGTGTGTGTGTGTGTGTGTGT
>NC_045746.1:1736996-1746754 GCF_008692095.1 Etheostoma spectabile
TGTGTGTGTGTGTGTGTGTGTGTGTGTGTGTGTGCGCGTGTGTGCGTGCACTTCCAAAGTCTGATAAACAAATCCAGCTTTTAAAATCAAACCATTGTCATTGTACTTTTTTGATAAACACAGTAATTAGTAATAGACAAAACACTGAAATATATGTCCTGTCTCTCCTCCTCTTTCTTCTTCTGTCACACATACACATTCCTATTCATGCATTAGTCATTCTCTAATCTAACTTGCATTAGTTGCATTGGTAGTCGAGTGAAGGCTACAAACAGTCATAGTGCTTAAAACTGTGGGGGCTGGTGGAGTGCAAACAGCAAACTGTTTGTGCATTGTGCAAATAACGTCTCAAAATGTCATCAGAAAGTCATTTCAATATTCTTCCATTAGCCTTCTGAGCTAACAAAACAAATTGTAAATAATTGAAGGTGCAAAGCACATTTTTCAGCATTAAGCAGTAGTGAGTTAAGTTGAGAGAGGGGATGCCATTCCAGTTGTGAGGAAAATTACAAAATGTATGCCCCCTTTTTAATTCTTTGTCCCACAAGTCTCGGGTGAAAAAATGAACCATCATCCCTCTTAATAACATTTTAAAAATTCTTTTAAAGTTTTAAAGATCGGGACATTAAACGGGTAGGGAATGTTAACTAAAGATGGCATTGAGTCCCATCGTGGAAACTGGGGAGCCAGTGTTTCTGAAATAAGTCATTTTGCAAGTTTCCATATTGAGGAATTCTCGGTGGACACCTGCCACAACACCGGAAATAAGACCAGTTCTATGCTTGACAAAGTCTAATATTTGTATTGTATTAGCCTAAAATATTATTAGATTGTTAGACTGTAGACCAAACTAAAATAAAAATGCTATTCAGTGCGATTTAAATGATGAACATAAGTAGAAATTACATCCTTAATTTATCAAAGTCAAACATATTAACTGTGATTGCATCCATTTAAGATTGTTGAAACAAAATTTAAGAGGCAGGTTTCAGCAGGTAAGAGATGTAGAGTGTAAAGCCCAGATTGTTTATGTTCTTCTTCCTCCTTTTTTCTCCTCTCCTGCAGCTGACTTGTGTATTCTTCTAAATAAATGTTGGCAACTTTTAATTAGCAGAGGAAGTTTGGACATTACGTGACTCTTGACTGGCATGGCACCATCCTTTCTTTTCATTATTCCTCCCACTCTAACGCCTCCATCTTCTTTTCCTCCTTTTGATGGACAGGAATATCAGGAGTCCACCCACCTGGAGCAGTTTGTGACCCGATTCTTGCTGAAAGAAACGACCAATCAGCTTTATTCACTTCAAAGCTCTCTTGAGTGCGCCATGGAAACCACAGCCGAGCAGACTCGCCAGGAAAAGTAAGCACAAATCTTTCACACATACAATTAGTGGAAAAATTGTATAGTGCAATGGCACCTATAATTACATTCTTACATCCAGTGTGACAATTGTGACACATTTTAGATATAAATTATGCTTTCATCCAAGGTGCAGTCCAACAACACAGGTTCCTTACCTGTATTCGTAAAAACCACCCCTGTTATATTATAATAATAATTATATTATTTTATTTGATCACTGTGTAACCATCCTATGGGAAATATATGCATGGAGGGGAATAAAAGGGATTGCGTAGACTTGAGAGAAATAAAACATGATGGCCAAAAAGCAACAAAATACAAGGAAAGACGTTTTAATGTTCTGTGTTCTAAAATCCAAATGACATGTATGTCAAAATAAATTGGGGACAGTAGTAAAAAAAAAAAAAAAAACGAATCAATAGATTAAATAACGTTGCCATTTCACAAACTGCCATGAGACTGGGCTGCATATTTACGAGCTTCTCGTTAATAAAATGAGTCCCTGAAAAAAAACATTGTTTTTAACAAAACTCATGGAGGTAAAATTATCTTAATTAGCCTGGTAGCTCCAAGTCATAAAATTTCCTAACAACATACAACTTTCTGCCAACAAAATCAATGATCCGCCTAGAAAGGGTCAGAAGCTTTTTTTTCTTCCACTTTCTAAAATCAAATAAATATTATATTTGTCTACATTATTTCCCCAGTTGAAAAATGTTTGCAAAGTATTTCAACATTTATCAAATGCAGCTCTTTTGCAGCATCAAACAGCATTTCTCAGCAATAATAGTGGTTTTGTCAACATGTTTTTGCTTGAGTTCAGTTTAAAAGGATTGTTGTAACCGTTTTCTCACCATGACCGTGTTGACACTTTAAGTGGCAGAAAATGATGGGCTTTGAGAATTGACATCTGAGAGTCTCTTCCTTCCTTTTCTTCCTTTCCTCACCTACTATAAATGTTTCTTCCTCATTTCCCCTCTCATGTAATTTCAAAGTGTGACTGTCCCTTGCTCCCGGAGCAGCGTCTTCTCCTCCAGCATCTGTCTCTGAATTCCCACACTTAATTAATAATTTCCCTGTGCATCTGAACGCAACACTCTGTTCTTCCAAACATCTAGAGGATCTAGATGTTTCTCTGGTGGCTTTAAATTGGTTTCTGTGGTCACTTTTTGTGTGAACAGAGGAAAACAGGAGGTCAAATTCATGGATGCAAGGTATGACTCAGAGCTGAGCAGAGCTTTGTATTCATAAGACAAAAAGGTCCTGGATCTTCTCGCCAAACAGTTTGCTCTTCGTCTCCCTCCCTTAAACTGACACAAAGCCTGTGGTAGGAACATACAAAGGCTGGTGATCTTTAACTGATCACCCTGAGGTCTTCTCAAAATACGGGACCGAACAACATGACAACATGAAGATAAATCTTAGGTGATGTCTCCCTGCAGCTGCATGTACCTTGTCACTGGCATTAGCATCACTGTCAGACCAACACAACATGCAAATATAACGTCAGACTTGAGCTGATAATTCTATTCATGAGACTGTGTGCTACGGTCACCTGGTGCCATCTTAAATTTCCAAACATCATCCCTCCCTTCTTTGGCCTCTTTCTTTGGCACAAATGAGTCATACAATAAACTGTTCAAAATGCACTTCTTCTCAGGGTCTATTTTGTTGTTGTTACAAAGTCACATTGTATGTAAGCCAAGAAATTTGTGGGATCCATCTGTTTATGTGGTGTGTGCAGTGAACCACAGAACAACAGGTCATGTAATGGCAATGTTACTATATTTACATTGTAATGCAACTGCAACAATGTTAAAAGAAAATAGGCTAAATATGTTTGATGTCTGATAATTATCTCCATGTTTGGACTATAGACAGGGCCCACTGAAGCCAGAGGTTCTGTCCATCCAGTGGTCAGGTCGTCGCTCCAATCGGAGGCTTCAGAGAAACAGCAGCCTCTCTCCCAACAATCCTCTCCTCAGTCTCGTCAATGCAGGTGGGTTTGAGTCATGTTGACTTGTAGCTGCCAGAAGCAAAAAAGCCAAGCACAGGAGGAAAGGAGGGAGGTCGGAGGTGTGAGAGATAAACTGACAGAGAGAGATTGAAGTGGAGAGCTTTGTTCTCAATGTGTGCTCCTGTGTGTTGAACCAAAGCCATTCAAGGCTCTGGCACTTTACTGTTGCTCACGGCAGGTTTGAGTGTGGGAGATGTGAGACCTCAATGTCCCAACACCATGTACTGTGAGTGTACAGTTTCACTTTCATTTTAAGTAAGAGAAACATTTAACATGACAAACATATCAGGTGCTACAGTATACAGTTAGATAATCCGCAAAGGGCCCCCTGGTTTATGATGCATGTAGGAGCCACATTTTATTGTTTATGTTTTCATTTATTGATTATTGTATTATGCGCTAATATTGTAGGTGGTGGGCGTTTTCATGACGGTTTGAGCGGAAGTGATATATTTGTTTGCTTCACCTGTGCACCTGGTTCTTTGGGCTTTGAAGGAGAGGGGGTGAAGCTGGGAGCGAACACTTTTGTTGACCGCACCGAGCACCGCGCACAACGCAATACACCGTATAATGCAATTATTTCTACGCACCAATTAACAATTACATAAGGTAACAGCAATGTTCATTGTATTGTACATTATGCAAGACGAAGAACAATAAAATCATTTGCAATACGATCAAGAGCGCGTCACAGGTGTGTGCATCTCTCAGCGTTTAGTCCCTCGCGGCAGCACTCTTTCGGACTGCTTATAGCCGCAACAATGCATAAGTGCACCAGCCTGCAATGTGTTTGCTATGCTTGTTTGGCTCGTAATGCAGTGTTGGCAGGCATACATTTTCTCTCGTGCTGCAAACTGTCTAAACATTTTTTTGTCCAATCAGGTAGTGTGAAAATCATTGAGCATGAATGAATACGGACATGAACACAGAGTCACTAACCCCCAATGCTAACGGAGTAAATGTTTTCAATTTGATACTTACTGATACAATTATGACTTTTCTAGACAGGCAGCCTATGTCTGTACTATTTGTTTTGGTGTACAATGGTATGTGCTGTTATTAATGGGTTTTTACTGCTGTATTTTTGTGATAACACATTTGGGATTTAGGGCTATCTTAATAAACTTGACCCCCACTGATGATGGATGGTAAAGTTGTATTGCATTATATTTTCAAAGACATTTCTGTAGGTATGATATTAGGTAAACTACTGTTTGCACACAGTCCGTTCTCCGTTAGACATTACATCACATGTTAGCTGACGCTTATCAGAAAATGTCTAAAAAGGGGAGAACTTCCACTCTCGGGAAACTACTGGCTTTTGAACTGGTTGCAGTTCCCCTCTGGTTCCATATGAGGACGGTCACGGGCGAGTGCAGAATGAATGGAGGTCTATGGAGCAAGACCCCTCAAAAAACACTTTTCTCAGGATGTAATTTTTTGTCTAGTAATTTGAATGTCTCATTTGCAAAGGGAAGGCAAATATAATACAAACTGCTGGGTGTTAGATTTTTTTAAAGTTGCTTTTTTGTTTTAAAAAGCCTTTTAAAATTTCAAGGAATTCATACAAGTCGTATGGCCAGAGATACTGCTTTATGGCGAGCTCTGAGTCACTTCCTTTTTTCTATCAAGGCATCAATAACACAGATGACAGGTTGGGTTCTCCCTCTCAATACACGTGATAGAAAGAGTTTTGGTTTGCTAATGTTTTAAAGACCATGGCAAAATATTCACACACACACACACACACACACTCACTTTGGATGCCATCAAGTGGGATCTCTGGTCGTAATCGGTCCTTTACCGACCATTCTTTTCTTTCTTTTTAAAGATTATTTTTTGGGCTTTTTGTACTCCTGTTTAGAGTGAAAGTGGATAGACAGGAAAGATGGGAGAAATTTAGAAATCTAGCTCCGTAGACTCCCATTCATTTTGCACTTGCTCCCTAGTGGAACTGGTGGTGACTGCAACCAAATTAGGTACAATGAGGTTTAATAGGGAGTGAACAGGCTCTCCGTCTTCGTGTACGGGCTATATATACTATATATATAGTATAGGGCCATACATATATCTATACAGTATACGGCTATATATATATGTATAGATGTTGGGTTTTTATTTTTTTTATTTTTTGGCTCAGTAGCTCAAGTCATGGTTGTTTGGAGATTTGTGGCACAGCTGCAGAGCTTCTATAAACGTTGATTACTGGCTTCAAAGCTTTTCTATTGATTGGCATGTCTGTACGTTGCATTACATGAAAGGAACTTTGAAATGCCTTCTGGGACGCCTCCATTATTTTAGAAGTATTAACAATAATTGGAGAAAAATATGATTAAAATACAGTTGAAATATGCAGTACTTTTCATCCCTTCACCTTTGTTTTTGACTGTTTCTGTCTAAAACCCATCCTGCCTGTGTCTCCAGGTGTTTACGAGGAAGACAGCCAGTGGATGATCCAGGTCAACAGGCTGCAGAGGCTTATTGACCGTCTAGAAAAAAAGGTGATTTCCTTTCTTTCAACCTTTTCCATACACTCTTCTCCTTCCGGTCTCCTTCTTTTTTGCTTGTGTTATTTTTATCTTCGTCTGTCTCTTCTCACCATGGCGGCCATCTGGTCTTTACATCGTTTTCTCAGATTTGCCACAAATTATGGCAAGTGGACTCACAAAATCATCAACAAATGATCTCAACACAACAACACCCTCCCACGTGCGAACGCATACACATATGTACAGTACACGGGAAATATCCGCTGCTCACAAACTCTCTACTATCTGTGTGTGTTGAACGTAGCATGAAATCTGATATCTGAATTGAAAAGTTAGATTTTTCTCAGTTGTTTATTTTACTAGTTTACATAATGCAAACATACATTATAGTCCACAAGGAACTAAAATATGGTGGGGGGGAGTATAAAAAAATACTTCTACTACACAAAGACAGTAATGTTTACTTTTTTATCCTTTCTTCTAATATTTCCATTTTTTCTTGTTAATGTCTCAATTGTACTTTTTTATTGTTCACATAAAACAGGCAAATATTTAACTTTTGAGTTGAACAGTCAACATATGTGAACCACTTGCAATGGTCAAAGGTAGACATTGCTTTAATTTAAAGTCACAAGCCAAAAAAATGGGATCCACTTTGGTGGATGACAGTTTAAACATCATACGTCTTTAAATTAGCAATAATCTATGTTTATATATTTAAATATGAATCCCATGTCTGCTGCCCCCTAGGACCACTCATTGCAGGTTTAAGAAGTATAGCAAGAGATTGTGCAAAACAGGGAGCAAAGTTTGTCACTAACATCATTGTTTGATGTTTGTTCTGCAGGAGATTCGTCTGGAGCCTGTTGAAGAGGAGGTCTTGGAGAGCAAATCGGTTTGTGTTCTGACTTCAATCTACTTTTCTACTGTTTTTGCTGCGGTGTCGTCCACTCTGTGTCACTCTGTTCTCACGCGGTGGAGTTTTACTGAGAGGCCACACTGGTAATAATTCCCATGCAGTGGTTGTCATAGCAACAACAGGGCTGAAGCTTGACATGAGCGTATTCCTTTCTTCTTTAATCTCTATGTTTAAGGCTCAGTATTAGACTTGGAAGTATGAGGATGTTTGAGGAAGAGAGTGTATATTTGAGTGGGTATTTCAGTATATATAAATACCATATAAACACTATAATAACAGGACATAGATATATTTGTTTTAGCTACCCATGTGTGTGTAAACCTACTGGCTCATTATAAAGTCCTCCAGGCTTGTACTGGTGTACAGTGTGGGTGTGTTTTTAACTACACAGCGTGCAGGTGTTTATGTGCATGTTATCACTCCCTGTCATGTAATTTCTTGGCTGAAAGACTGTAGCTGACAACACAGCAGACCAACCCAATCACTCGCCAAAGGATTTTTCATCATGAAGAGGAAGGACATTTTTAGTAGAAGATTATACATACACTATATGGAAGTGAAATATATATAATATTGTTCTTCACAGCAACATATACAACAGTAGAGATGCTATTACTATAAACGTTTTATAAAGAAATGGCTAAAATTAATCACAAATAAAGGAATTAAGATAATACAAGAGTTTTTTCTTTTTTTTAAAGATCATTTGCAGAGTTTAATTCCAAAATAAGGAATCCAAAACCAATTATTACCAGTATTATGTTTGAAGAAAAGTTAAGAAAAATATATTTTAACCCTTTATTACTAAGTATTGTTGGACACACATATATATATTTGAACAACTGAAAAAAAGTTTAGTTTTTTTTTTTTTAATCAAAAAATCTAAATGTGTGGGGGAAGTTTTCATTTCTCTCAATTCAGTCATTTAAAAATTTCACTCCAAAAGCATGTGTTTTTCAGGGGCAACCTCTGGCTCACCCAGTAAAGTGTGCGCCCCATGTAGGCTGAGTCCTTGGCAAGCGGTCGGGGCTAGAGTCTGACCCCGCAGCCCTTTGCTCCATGTCAGCCCTGTCCTGTTAATTACGTAAAAGCCTAAAAAAACGAATCTGCCAGTTAATCTCGTAATTGTTTTGTATTTAAAAGAAAAAAGTGAAAATTACAAGATTACAACTTTAAATCTCTTGTTTTTATCCAGCCACCATTCTAAAAACAAAAGAGATCCAGTTTGATGTGTTATAAAAGAGAGAAGTTCATATGAAATCATCATAGTTATTAGTATCACATTTTCTATACTAGAAGTATCACAGCACATCAGCACAAATGAAACCATGCATATATGCAAATACTACACTCTCATCATGCACACGTCTCAGCTTGTGTGTGAATTAATCAATATGTAATTGATGTGTTACTCGTGTGTGTGTGTGTGTATTTGTGTGTGTGTGTGTGTGTGTGACACATCACACATTATTAACACAGACACACACCTTAGGCCAATAGGCAGACTATTCACTTCCTGTTGCCATCAGCCTCTCTGCCTCTGTCAACAATTCCTCATCAGCCATTGGAAATTATTAGCAGGCTTTTTATTGTGGAAGGTCTTCCTGTTTCTTCTTCCCTGCTGTTCACACTTTTGTATCACAACATTCAGATGCTTTATTTTTGTTCATTATCAAACTGTAAGAAAAGATTATTAATGTCCCCGTGTTCACCTGACAGATCTGCATCAATCGCCAGTTTTCTGTTAACTCACTGAGTCAGTGTGAAACACTGCCAGATTTCTGAACGTCCTTTGGCTATTTCAGACTCTCTCTCTCCACCAGAAACAAATCCTGACCTTCTGACTTTGCACACGTTCATGTTAGTGTGTGACTGTATGTGTGTTTCTGTGTGCCTTGTCTTTATAGCACATCCTGATAGTCCAGAGGCAGCTGTCGGTGCTGGAGGACGAGCTGGAGGAGTTTCGTTTGGCTCTCAGACAGTACATGGAGTGTGCCTGCGCCCAGACTGGATGTCTACAGTCAGCTTATATTCTTTTTGTTCATGTTGTACCAGAGTTTTTTTTTCACTGCATGATAGTTGTGTTCTTTCTAGTTTGTGACATTTCTGCCAAAGTTTTTATGAAGAGGGGCACGGGAGTAAAAGAGACATCCAAAAGAAAAGTGAAAAACACAATACAGAAACAACACATTCTGCAGCATAATGTGTAGAATAATGATACAAATCAGCATGGATTTACATGATACTCTCTGTAACTAAGAGTTTTGCGCATCGCATTCAGTGTGGAAATCAAGGATCTACAGTGTATGTTAATAGTATATTCCTATGATAATCTCAGTAAACTTCCCAATATTACAAGCAACACTGAATCAATCGTGAAACTTTAAAATAGAAACATCAGTAAAATGGCTGTAAGACGTTTTGGCTCTCCTGTCAATACTAAAGGATTTAGTGTAGCATCAGACCACAACACGTTTGTTCAATAGATAAAATAATTTTGTTTTGTTTTTATTTCAAACATTAGAAAAAAAACTGTCACTTAAGTTTGGTTTCAGAAAAAATTCCAAAGGACAGCGTGACATTTACTAACTTTGTCACGACCATTTCTCTAAGTACTCAGTCATGTTTTGCTCATTTTAAAATGAGACAAAAAACAATCTGACAAAACACTATATAATATATATATAAGATAGATTCACGTTGCCTGCTCCCAGTCGGTGTGTGTCAGAGTGTGGAAAACAGTCCAGACACAGAGGCTTTGCTAAGGGACATGATGTCGCACACTAATTAGTGATTGCATGACTTGTGCTCTCTCCTGTTTTGCATTTGGCAGCATCGCAGTTCAGCGGCTGGCGAATGAATCACGCTTCATTCTCTATGAATTCTGGGAGCACAACAACGTGTGGAAGAAGTAAGTATTTCGCCTGCACAATATGCAGCACGACTAATTTACCGTCGCCTGTTCAAATA
>NC_045746.1:1746764-1776438 GCF_008692095.1 Etheostoma spectabile
CCCCCCCCCCCCCCCAATTATGTAAGTTCGTTGCTCAGCTTGAACTCGCTGAGAGGTCTGGTTCACACTGCATTTAGTGATGATGTACTATGTGAGGCAAACCTAATGAGGAAAACAAGAGTGTCAATACATCAGCGAGAGCAGAGATGCAGAGAGAACTAATTAGTCTAGTTTGTTATTTTCTATAGTAAATATTCAAATGAACTTTAATGTTTCAATGCACATACTCTGCTGCTGGGACTTTCAGGATAATGACACACTAACATAAATACTCTAATGGAGTATATCATTGATATAATTCTCTTTAATGAAGTTATCCCAACAGACAAGGACATGCAGAGTAGTGCACAGAATACTCCATCCATTCCATGCCAAAATCTCAAATGTCAAATAACGTACCATAGGACTTATAATAGAAAAGGAAACATTTACATGGAAATTATATGTTGATTCAGCTCATTTGTAATTTCAAAAATCAGTAGTAGAAGAAGTGCTCAGATCTTTTACTTAAGTTAAAGTAGCAGTACCACAGTGTAGTAATAGAAATACTCTGTTACAAGTAGAAGTCCTGTAGAAAAAAAAAGTACAAAAGTATTTGTGTCAACATGTAATTAGGGTCAACTGTTTCAACGCCCATTCATTTGGCTAATAATATCAAAGCAGGTGCTTTAAGTAGTACTCATTATGCAGAATGACCCATTTTAGATTGAAATATATAATCATATACCCTATATAATCATATATATTATATTACTGGATTATGATTAGGGATGCATTAATGAGTGAATTACTTTAATGTTGTGGCTGAAATAGGTGGAGCTCATTTGAATATTTTATATACTGTGTGATTGCTAAACCTAATAATCTAAATCATATGTTATAAGTTGATTTAAAATTTGAATTAATTATCTAAATCTGCAAAGTAACAAGTTTTCATGTTGATGTTGTAAAAAGTACAATATTTACCTCTAAAATATGGTGGAGTAGAAGTATTAAGTCCAAAACGTGGAAACAATCAAGTCAAGTACACATACTGCAAAATTCTACTTAGAGAGCAGCAATTATACTATTTTCTGGTCTTAGTTTTTGACTCCTATCTAGCAGCCTGACATGTTCCGTTATCTGCAGCTGCTTCAATACTTTGGTGTTGTTTAACATGACTACCGGTATAACACGTTATAAAAAACAGAAAAGACAATAAAAAGCATAATATTTTCTCTTTAAGTACAGTACTTGTGGGGGTACTCCTTTTAAAAAGAGAATAAACCAACAGGCTGGTAAAACAGGCTAATAGATAAGATAATGGCATTGTAAATATTTGTAGACTAAGCAGCATTAACACTGATGGAGTACTTCAACTCTAAAGTGTTTTAATCAAACATGCAAACTCTGCTACAAAGGTTGGTCAAATTGCAGTGGACTGCTAGTATGCCAATACTATATTTTTAGTTGTTATGTTTGCAAACCAGCTTCAAAATGCCTCTTGAGGTATGGTAAACAATTAAATTAGGGACCTTATTTTACTGTTTAGGGATTTCAATTAGTTGACTTTTGATAGCCAATAGCCTTGCAAAATGATGTCATGAATAAGTGGGTTAACATACATCCTTATCCATGACGACCAGTGAGTGAATCTTCCTGTTTTCTACTGCACAGTCACCTGCAGACCAACTACAGTAAGACCTTCCAAAGGGGGAACGTGGACTTCCTGGAAACTCCTGAGAGCATCACCACCATGCTGGTTCCTGGTAAGAACATTCATTAGAGCTCCTGTCTGACTCTCTACCCACATCACACTCAAACCTAACACGTCTAATAAAATCAACACAACTTTCACCTCACACATCGTACATGTCTAAAGGGTAAACTCCCCAGCCTCAGGTGCCCTTTGGTACATCTATCATCAATCACAAAGACACGCTGTGCAGACAAACGATCCTCCAACCCTTGGCATAGAACAAGACTTTAAATTCTAGTCAGAATGCCAACTACATCTCATGGCCTACCTCGGGATGAGTTTGATTGCTTATCTTGGAAAATAAATTGTTTATGTAACTTAATCTTTATGATATCATATTAAATAACAAAACTTTAAAGTTATAATCTAACTTTTGTCAATCTGCGCGACAATTGAAGGCAAACTGGAAATGCACCTCTTTAAAGCTAACTATGTAAAAGGACAATTAACAGTCAGTTACTTATTTTTTTATTTTCATATTTTTTTATTTTTTTTATTTTTCCCACTTGTTGTCATTTTTCCCAGCACTTGTTTTAAGCAATTGTCTTTGTGTTGTTTTTCCTACATTATTACATGAAATTGATCTTAATTCAGTCTCACAAGCATCATTACCCGCTTTACATAACCAGCCACACGCAGCACACAGGGCAGTGCTGAATAAATGTGTCATAGCTTACACAAATACACACAGCCACAGAGAAGAACGTGCTCAGTTTCTCATTGATTGGGGTCATTTTTGTGGGTAATTTCTTTCTACTTCTGTGCCTCCTCAGCCTCATGGTGGGTCCTCAACAACAACTGAAAGTGTTGACGGGCACCCTTCACAGATCACCACTGATCGCTGCAGAGAGCAATATCCATCAACACATTAGGAAGACCACAGCACACACACACTCTTGAAGTCATGGTGATTAGTATTTATGGCCTCCTTCATAGTTATAGGTGGTAGTCTGAAATAGTCCACGTGTTTGTTTACACTCCTAAATGATGCTCTGACGTCCTAAAAGCAATGGCCTCATCAAACAGAGACTCATCTGATGATCTAACATCATCACTGTGTTTGATGTGACATCATCTGTAACCCAGGGTAGGTCATGAGAGCTGTGTGTGTGCGTGCGTGCGTGTGTGCGTGCGTGTGCGCATTTGTGTGAGGGAGAGAGAGAGGGAAGGACAGACATAATTGTATTAATTATAGCAGCTCTGGGAAGCTGATTAAACCATTATTCTGTTGTTGTGTATTCAATGTGTGAAATAAGATTTTTAAAAAAATCTGTTCATCACAAATAAAGATGATATATTGTTGTGTAAGTCATGTGTATCTCTTTTTCACTCTTTATGTGGAAATTATTATTTAATTAATTATTGTTATTTTATTTTTATATAATTACCTCCACGTTTTTTATTTAGCCTGGTTTTTGGTTTGTTTTGTCTATTTGGTGATGGAAATTTGGAAAGGATGGATGTTTATTGCATAATCCGATTTGTGTGTTTGCAGAGTCAAAATGATGGTTTAACTTGAGATTATAAGTATTTCAATGTAACAAAAAGTTAACTACATGCCACTGTTGGTCTGTTTTCACCTTCTAATGGTATTAGACCATAGCACACACTCTAAAAGCTGTTTTAAAGCTGCCCAAAGTGCTGCAAATGCAAAGGTTTGCCTATGGCACCACCATGTGGACAGGTAGTGTCAAGTTGGCGTATCCCCTAAGATTTACAGGAGACATCACACCCAGGTAAAAATCTCGCCTTTACCAGGTAACTTTAAAGAGCTGATTTCAGGAGCATACAGTACATCATTGATTTTACTGCTATTTAACTTAAGATAGGTGGGTGTGGAAGAAAAGTTCTCTCAGGTCCAATTCAGTGGCCGGTTCAGACCAGAATGAGGCTCTAACACAGTAGAAATGTCATTCAGAACATCAAGGACTTGATCAGTGAACAGAAAGAAAATATTAAGACGAGACTAAAACTATTTAGATAATTCATTTTCTTCTACATGGGAATCAATACCTTCTGGTCACTCGACTTTCATCAGGACATATGTTAGTTTATAATTATACGGATTAGAGCACACTATTGTTTTATCAGTTTTTGTAATATGTTGTTTAATAATAATAATAATGTTTTTTTAATATGTTGTATTTGTAAAGCTTCTTGCATATTTGGATCTAGGGACCTAACAGGAGTGGAAGAAGTGTTTAGATTCCTTGCTTGAGTAAAAGTACAACAATATAATAAAATAGATTAAATTAAATTATTAAGCAATTCATAAATGTGAGTAATATCAGCAAAAATGTAGTGAAGCTCAAAGTTCCAAAAGTACTTTTTGAGATAAAGTACTCAATTTTTTTATACTACTGTATAATTTGTATTACTGGATTATTTTTAATGACATTACTGTGTAAGCAGTATTTTAATGCTGTAGCTGGTCCAGTTATGAAATGCTTAGTTATATATTGTTAGATGGTTTATTTTTCACTAAAAAACAGAATCCAACAGTAACTGCAGCTATTAAATAAATGTAGTGGAATAAAAAAAACTGCAACCTATTTTACCCTGAAATGTAATAAAATAAATGGAAATAATGGAAAAGTAAGTTTCTCAAAATTACTTTAAGTACATCCTGTTTGTTTGAATCTTATATTTCTTCACAGCCAATGAGCAAACCGAACAATACAGGCAGTTTTTACATTTTATTGATAAATTATCATTTTTAAAAAGACCCAAGAGCAATCTTCTTCTTTCACCGCTCAATACAGTTTTCCAAGTAATGAATTTGAACCGTGTACAAAGAGGTTTTTTAACATTATTTTCTGCTTCATCATCATCATCATCATCTTCATCATCATCATCATCATCATCATCATCATAATCATCACATTCAAAACAAGGTTAGAAGTTTGAGCTGTGCCCACTGGTAAATGTTGAGAGACTGGATGCTGATTTAGAGCGAGAGTGTTCACCGGAGGTCAGAGAGCGGCGATTATAAGCTGGGGGGAGGAAGATGAGGATTTACATTCTAACTCACAGGCAGAAGGAGCAAAGACAGGAGCATCAAAAGCTTTCAGCTACCTCAGTGACAGAGCAGAAATAAGTCAACATGCAAACTAAGTCACCATGATGTGGGATAATTTCCCACTAGTGAGAAGGCAACGGAAATGCAGTGAATAACATAGGGAGGTACGGTTCAAAAGAACTCAAATAAAAGGATTATTGCCATTGTAAGTTCAAAGCTGCATGGCAAAAGAAAAAATAACACTTTGATTAAAAAAAAAAAAAAAAAAAAAAAGCTCCCTGAGCTTTTGCTCGTCTTGACTAATACTGGGCAGCAAAGTTGGCACACATGGATATTTAAGGATTACTTTTAAAGTGATAATTTCCAAGTTAAATCAGATGCAATACAGTCAGTGTACATAGGCAAGGTAAATGGTTACAATACAACATGGGTATGCAGCTTTCTGTAGCAGGAATTAGACTAGCAGCAAAACAACATACAATTGCATATAATCGTAGTGCAATGGGTAAACTGTTCTTAGGAGGATGTCTCATTTTGGTCTGGTCAGTAACAAAAGAAATCAAGTGCTGAAAAACACAAAAGACTAACACTGGTCCATAAACCAAATCCAACCAGGTTGCTAAACTACTGTTTTTTTTTTGTTTGTTTGTTTTTTTAATGTAATCTTGGCATTCATTTTGAGGCAAAAAAAAAAAAAAAAAAAAAAAAGATTCTGGATTTTGAAGGATTTCAAAAAACCTGGGAAGAATTTGAGTCCTTGTGGACTACAGGAGGACTGATAAACATACATTAGATTTGTTCAGCGAGTCAAAACTATTTTGAACATTCCAGACACAAACACAACAAGATACATCTCCAACATACACCTGTTTAACACACTCCTGTCCAGTCGCTCTGCAGATCTTCCACTCTGCTGAAGATGGCCGGTTTGAAATCTAAACAAGATGGAAGAAAACTAAAAGTGTGGTTTGTTTTTCCAGCCGCGCAGGGCCGTGCAGAGTTGTGCCGCGCCCGCTCTAGGCAAAGCTATTCTCCGGGTAGCTGACTTTGATAGCACCCCAGTAGCAGGCTCGTATCAGACAGATGAGACCCAGCAGGTAGGCAAACGCCCAGGACACGTACGTGGCGTTATAACGATTGGCAAAGTCCCGAGTACCAACCTGTTAATACGGAGAGGAGAAAGAAAACATAGGTGAACTATTAACAAGAACAAGAATAAAGATTTTCATTTATGCATTCATAAACTTTTATCTTTATGGAGAGAGATTAATAAAAGACCTTAGTCTATGTATCAGTGATGTGATCCATTTCATCAGTTGCAGGGAAATTTAAATGAATTGCAACGAGCTCAGTAACCTCGAGTTAAAATATTAGGGACTGTAATACCATGAGATTATTATCAAGTGATTATGATTAGACCAAGTTGTGAAAGTCTGATTTGACTCTAATATACTGTGCAAAACTGAACAATATGTAGTTGTTTGTACAAAATAGTTTTTGTTTACTCAACAGTCCAAAGGCTTAACAGGCCAAAGGGAATTTGATGCATTGTAAGATTGTGCACTACAACCACTACACAGGATCTGTCATTTTATATCTCTCTTGTTACTTATCTACTTATGTTTAATCTAGCAACACGGTAAAGCACCTGTGTACATTTTTTAAATGCTGTGATTTAAAGTTTCTCAACTCGGCCAACCAGCATCTACTGGAGATTTCCTGAACTCAAGACTATGGATAACAGTATCTGCCGGCCGGTCGGTCGGTCTGGATTGCCATGACATTTTTAAAAAAGGCATTTGTGTACCCCAGAACATGATTGCTACTGACTTTGATGATTCCCTGACTTTCCATCAAGTGCCACCATGAGGTTCCATTCTTGGGGATTTTGAGTAAAATATTTAAATATTGGATGGAACTGCTTGAAATTCTACACCCATATTGTTCCTCTCAGGATGAATTGATCTTGCACCATCATCAGGTCCTTTGGTTTAAGCCCAAACACCATCTAAAGTAATGGCATTCCCATCATCCTCAGCTGTAATTTGTGTTAAGTGAAAGTTAGCAAATGTTAGCACGTTAACATAGTAAACTATACCTGCTAAACATCAGCATGCTAACATTGTCATAGTGAGTATGTTAGCATTAACATTCAGCACAAGTACAGCCTTGCATAGCTGCTAGTGTGTCTGTAGACTTATCTTTTTAAAAAAATCTCCATACTCACTTATAGTCTCGGACTTTCTTAAGTTTTATTTTTTTAAATGTTACTTCAGTTCTGTCACTTCCATTTTATCGTTCTTGTGTTTGTTACTGTCCTGTCTGTGGTATTTCTTGCTAAATGCTTTCATTGTGAAGCACTTTGCAACGTCTGTTTTAAAAGCACTACACATCATACATCTTTACTTACACACTTCAAACAACACAAAGACCGTACTTACTGTTAAACCCACTCCAATGAAAATGCAGATCATTCCTACAGTAATATAAGCACAACAACGCCTCCTAGGGAGCGCACTGCCAACAGAGGATCTGCAGAAAGAGAGTGAGAAGATAAACATCTCATCCTTCTGTATTTGTATTGTTATATGGCCATTGTTTAAAAAAAAAAGAAAAAAGAAAAAAAACTTAAATTGAACTTGAATATTTCCAACTTCAGTATGAGTAAACAAAACTTTGGAAACATTTTGAGGTACAAAAATGGTTAAATGGTTTGCATTCTGATATTTACTAATGCGACCTCATCCCATTTCACAGGAAAGAAAATCTATCTCTTCCTCTTTTCAAGTCACACATGAAAGTGCCAGAGGTCAGTCACACAACTTAAATTTCAGCCATACTCCAGTGACTGCACTAAAGCACCAGACTGACATTAGTTTTCTGTTTTGCTTCACCATTTCTTTACTTTTTTCCCCCCCTCTGCTCTCACATGCCTCTCATGTGACGGGACTCAAGCATTCTTCAAGAATTCAGATGGCTTATGGGAAGCCTGATCACCTGATTTATAACTTCTCTTACTTTCTCATTTTGCTGTCACGTTTCGTCTCTGTTCAACTCTCTGTTTACATCTGTGCCACCTGAGCATATCGATCATTTCAACTGTGACCATATATGGACCAGACCTCTTTTCAAAAAATGTTTTTTTAAAGACTTAAGCACTGTACATCACTTGCAAAACAAGAACTAATCAGGCAAAGAAGAAAAAACTTCCCTACAATACTTTACAAATGTAAGTGGGGGATTTTCTTCTGTGACGTGTTACTTTATCAAAAGTTATCAGTTCCTTGTAAGCAATCATGTAAATGTACTTGACTCCATGTTACTTCATCTGTTACTGTTTTGACTTCTGTTACAAAGAAAAAAAAAAATACAGACTAAGAAAATACGGATGGAAAGACATAGAAAACAGAAAAGATAATGAGACACTGAGGTGAAAGGTAGAAATGAAGTCAAAGATTATTACCATTACTATTTGCTATAAACAGATTAAAATGGTTCAATGGTCTCCCAGAAAAGGATAGGCTAGACAGAATACAAATCCCATTGTATGTTGTAGTGCTCATTATATGATGACAACACATTTAAATTAAAAGCACTTTATTACTCCTGACTTCTGACGGCTGGATTATCATAAGACAAAGAGTTGTTTTCCCGGAGGAGAGATCTTTTCATCACACATTTTATTTGTAAAACTCGAGGAGAGGACACAGGAAGTTTTTTTGTTTGCAGTGTAATGTTTTATGTATTATTTAAAAAAAATAAAAAAATTAATAAACATGTTGGCGTTATGTTTCTTTCTGACAAATGTTGTGGTAAATAAAGATAAGTAAATATAAATAGAGAGAAAGACAGAGAGAGATGTAAATAGAGATATTGTCAAAATATTAAATAAAATACAAGGAAAGATGGCAGAAGAGGTACAGGGCAAGACAGAGACAAACACAGAGGTATAGAAATGGCAGATGCAGTGATAAGAAAGAGATGCAAAGACAGCAACTTGTTTTGATGTAGGCTGTCTGTCGTCTCAGCATCCCTGCCTGCCCTGTGTAGCTACAGTAATATCATCACTTTTAGTCACACCTTTCAGTGCCCTCCCACCACCTCTCAACCCTGTGACCCTCCTATCCCATTCCTATTACATGTATTGAGGCCAGGCTCTAATTCCCGTCACGCATCTAGCTTAGCCTCCATCACCTCCACTCCCCTCACCTTACAAAAACTACAAAGTCCATAAAGTAAGTGCTTAAAAACTTCACCAGCAACAAGAGCTTAACGTTAAAACTACAGGCTGTATCCCACCAAACCACAAACCTACATGAATGAGTGTCTATGAAAAACACGTTCAGTGGAAAGTTAGTGATTTCTATGTTTTAAAGTATTCTGCTTCCTCTAACATACAGTAGTTTGTTTTACTTTGAAGACCACAAGACCTGCAAATCATTTAAACTTTACATCACCATTAACCATTTTCAAAACTAGGCTTAATTTGTTCGGATTTTTTTTATTTATTTATTTTTATTTTTATTTTTTAAAAGGCAGCCATTGGCTTATTTCTGCATTTAATATAAAAGCAAAGTTGCAGATTCTTCACCCTCATATCCACTTCATAGTGAACATCCAAGACTGCATTAATATAAATAAAAGTTATATTATAACTATGACACAAACATTTTAAATGCGTCTGTAAAACTAACAACAACTAACAATAATGTAACTTTGACAAAAAATCAACACAGACTTGATGTTCACTGGGATGACTGTAGACTTTAAAAAAAAGTCTGCTACATGATTTTTACACTTCACATGATTAAAATGAAAAAAACAAATGCTGCCTGCAACAGTCAGAAATAACATCCAAAAACTGAAAATAGTCAGCTAAAATACATGAGTTGGCAACACACTGCTACAGTGATTCACATTGTCACCTTTGTGTACTGAGTTAGATGGAGGTTTGATGGACTCACATTTTTTTGCAGTGTGGACACTTGGCTAGCGTGTTAAACCGAAGCTCCATCCACTGTGAGGAAACAGAAGAAAAAAGCTGTTAAGGTAAATTACAGAACCATCCGCACATGCACATGTGAACACAGAATGTAACAACACTATAATCCGACTGTACTTTTATAACAATCAACACAAGAACTACAAGGAATGATTTACCTGATCAGTTATTATGACAGTCTGACACTTGTAAATGCATTTATTATGTCTTTGTCAAATAATATATCCAAAATGTGTGCTAAATTAGCATTTTGAATTATTGTTATATTATATTAGTAAGGATTGTTTAAATACAATTGTTTCATTAAGGGTGTTAATAATTTAAGGTCCTACTGACACAAGTTTAATATGCGACTTTTGACTTCTGGCTTCAGAGAACCAATGAAAAATTCAGTTGAAATTCAGGCCAAAGCTTTGATTTAGATTTTTGATCAGCTTTGATTCTAAGCCAATTTTATATTAAAAATCTAATTCACCTCTCTTTAACTGAAGCTCTCATGAAAGCCAAATGTCTACAAAGTCATATTTTCACCAGTGTGAATAAGGCCACAGATTGAACTGGAGCAGGTTAGGCTGTTGTTAATATGTCCACCAGTATAACCAGCTTTCTCAACCTGTTGTGCTGGGGGAGAGCCATCGCTGGGGATGCCAGACATTGGCTGGGATGACATGGCGTCCTCACTGCCCTACAGATGTCGCAAGCGACAATGTGCACAAGTTTAGAGGACAATAGCACTGATTTTGACCTGCAAGTCAGAATCACACTGACTAAATATCTCAGGCTCTTCACCTTCTTCCTTCAATGAGACACCTTGCAGTTTCATTTTATAAATATGCAACATGACAAATAGAGGTATACGGTATTTAAACCTCCATCAAAGTGAACATGTCAAATTACTAATCTTCAACACAGGGTGTAGGAAGTCAATTTCATTTAAAATGGGAATAATCTGCAAAAGGCTGCAACTACACTGCTATTAGGTGTTAATGACCAAGACGAGGAAAGGAAACATGCCCCAAATGCATGACAGCCACTTGCTAACATCATATTCTGTTTTCATTTCAACAAATATAAAAGATCAACAGGAGAAGAACATCTTATTAGCTGTGTGCTTTGGATGAACTTGAATAAGCTATACCCCTCACAACTATGTCCCTATTGCCATCACTAAATAGTAAAGAATACGCTGTGGTTTTTCTCTCAAGATTATTAATATGCACGTACCAACAACAGCACAGCAACACAATTCTGCATAAACAACTCTGTGATTGGTTAGTCTGGTTGTCTTGGTGGGTTTACGTACAAGAAAGGTGTTGCCACAGTGACCGCAGACCACCCTCATGCCTTCAGGTTGGATGGGCAGTGCCGGCTGGGCAGGTTGCTCCTCTGGGATAACCATCACCGGGCTCAGGTTGATTATGCGTCTGCTGTCAAAGGAACAAAGAGATGGACAAGCTAATATTTACAACCAATCCAAGACAGGATTATAAATGTTTTTGATGACATGAAACTACAGAAAGGGCTTGATTTGCCATATAAAAACTGACTTTTCTCGGTAAACAGACTGAACATGACTGCCTGCTACCTACCAGTTTGGTCGAGGACATCCTATCCTCCTGGATGTGTCTTTACAGATGAGCAGGCAGTTACAGGGACACCTCACATATTTCTTCCCTGTTGGGGGGTTCTTGATGGGCTGGAAGGCAACATATCAGAATCTGTTTAATACAGAACGCAAAGCCATAAAAGAGGGGAGCAGTTGGTTTAAAATGCTGTAAAGGGGACATAGCAGAGCTGTTCAGACCTAACAGGTTGTAAAAAGTATGGGGAAAATCAATAACTTTACCTTAAATCTATAAAATATATATTACTTCACCTATCAGCTCCAAATGTCCATATTATGTCCTCTGACATGCTGTTTTTGTCATTTTTTTTGTCTCTGTATACAAGACTCTGTGCTGTTTATGTCTACACACATTGGGCTTGCCAATGGTGTAAACGGTTATTACAGCATACATTTTATTCATTTAACACTTATGTTACATATTAGTTACATATGTATTTCATGTAAAAACTGCATACACACATAAATACACAGCTGCAGACAGCTTTGAATAATGCTATTCCAGTAGCAATTTAGAATGTTGTTGTGATTGGAATTAGACTGTATTGAGAAATGTTTAAGTTATGTAGAGTAGTTGATCACAGGATGCCTGATGCACATTGTTCCAGCTTCAGATTTATATCTGCTGTGTTTGGTGAACCTTAGCTGAAATAAGATGCAACAACTGAAGGCCAAACACTATTAATTAAGCAACGTTTGGTCCAGTGTAATAGAATATCATATGGTGAGTTGATATATATAAACACAACAAACATCAGCCAGTGGAAATGGCTTTTCCCACCCAAGTGCGATGACAGCCATTCATCCTCCTTGCTGTTTCCACCGACAGCTCAATCAAAGCTCTCAGATAGACACAGGGGGATACATTTGAGCCATATGGAGCACTTATCACTGGACTAACTGATGGATGTGACAGATGTTTACATCAACATCTGATAAGTAGACATTGCCATGATGAAAAATAGTCAAAGAATTGGCCTGCATAGAAAATGGTGTCTCTCTTGATAGTCCGACAAATTCCATGTTTTATCACGCAAAATACAAAAACACAGAAAAGTGTGTGCATGTGTGATTAGATTTCTGAAGAGATGGAGGAGAGGAGAGCAGTGATAAGCAGCTCAAATAAAACTGAAGACTAAATGTCTTTACTCAAATTGACAGTTGAACTACCACGACTCAACCCCAAGAATCATTTATAAAGCCGTCATCGGCCTCAACAATGGCCTCCACTTACTGTAGCTTCATTGCAGACTGTGCACTTAACCACGTGCTGATGCAGCTTTCCATCCAGATTTATGAGCGACTGACATACGCGGCAGTTGATGACAGGCACACCGCCGGCGTCAGGGCTGGCGATGGCTGTGTAGGGAGGAGGTAGTTCGGCTTTGAGAAGAGGAGGAGGGCAAAACACACAACACACGGCCAGCTGTTAATAGTGCATGCATCAATAAAACTATAGACATTATCGCAGTATCTCTGGAGGTTAGCTTCACACCAGAACTTATTTTAATGTCAGAATGTGTCATTGGTTAATAAATGCAACAAAATACAGCTGAAAGCTCTGAAGGACATCCAGTAAATTGCCCTTAAAATTTAATTTTTTGTTGAACTGCCATTTCCAAAGTTAAGATACATAATATGTTGGTGACCAGGATGCTGAAGATTTTAATTACATTAGACATAAAACAGTGTGATGTGGGCAACGTTTGGAAGTAAACTGCCTATGGATTATGTGGATAACACACAACAAAATCTTATTTCTAATGAAGGTCTAACAGACCAAAATGAAGTCATAATCTCTGATCTCAAACAAAACAACAAAAAGCTGCTGAAAAAATTGCTGTCCAAAAGTCCCAAATCTTTGAATGTGTTTAAAAACATTTTTTATAGACTTGATACATCAATCAACAACTATGCTGATAATTGACTGCTTGAGATATTGTCCAAGCAAGGACATACAAGGTTCCGACTTCTAAAATGTAATGCTTTTATTAAACCAATAATGAAAATAATCTCTAGTTGCAGGCAGCCCTAATTTATTATGAGCTACCCAGTATAGTATACAATATACAAAAACAAACATCTGATGCATCCCAAAACAACGTATAATTATAGAAGGGAGCTGTTACAATACTTGCTAGTGTACTATAGGCAGCCTGGAAACTCCTGCACATACTATATGCAAACCCATGACAGCCTGTGTGCTACACTGAATGTTAAACATGTGACTCTTCTCTCTTTGTCAGGGGCCGAGCACTAATCTCTATGTTTAAGAAAGAAACAATGGGCCCTTTAGGATACCACAGTGATGGCGTAAAATCCACTCTCTGCCAAGCTGCAGACAAAGTTAACATGTGTAGCATATGAGCCATTTTCTTATTGTGAGGCTGTGGAATTTTGAGGACATATCAAGATGGTATAACGTTTGAGCTACAAGTTGTATAACTTATTCATAGTATTCAAAATGAAATACTTCATGTCACTTTAAAGAAACATGTAAAGATTGCAGCTACACATATTTGATTGACATTGGGGGTTTTAGACTTGTTCAGTTGGTTGTTCAGTTGGTGTTTTAGTTGGATGAGCAGCAACATTTAAATGTCCCTGCTAATGAGGCTAACAAACTATTTTGTTTGAGAAACAAAGATAAGCCAGGCCACTAAACTAGTGTTTTAAGGTCCATAAACAGGTATTATCAACATGATTAAATGGCCAGACTTAAAAATGTTCTTTTAATGTCTGAAAGACCTAACTGACTACAGCAGCCATTCAAATGAACTCTGTACTGTTTAATCCCACATTAACATTGTGTAATTAGTCTACATTCCATGTGTTTTTCAGGGTTTTAATATATCTAATCCATAGATTTACAGCAGTCACTACCTTTGCTACTACTGTAGTAAGTACTTACATAATGTACAATCTGTGTAATACTTAGATTTGCATTAAACCTTTTCATTCAACCTGCAACATTAAATTAATTTAGTCATTTGTCATCATTTGCTTCTAATCATTTTACAGTAATGAAAATTCCATCAAATATAATATTTCAACTTAAATTAGAAGCAAAGTTATATAAAATATGTATGTGTCTGCAGTTATACTGACTCCCACATTCTTCGCATACTAACAACAAAGTACAGATTTACTGCACAGCTCAGGCAGTGAGCATTTGTCAATCAACAGAAAATTAAGATGCAACAATTTTGATAATCATGCAATTGTCAAGTCTTTGTCACACAAAAAAACTCCACAAAATCACCAGTTCCGGCTCCAGATGTAAAAAGCTGCTTCTTTTCTTTTTCCTCCATTATCAAAAAAAATTGTATTTGACTGTGGTTTTTTTTGGCAAAAAAAAGCAATTCAAATGGGTCAATCCAGGTTTAGTGAAATTATGATTATCATTTTTCAGTATTTTCTGACATATTTTAGACCACGCAAATATTCAGTTAATCGACAAAATGATCAACAGGTTAATAGATAATTGAAATAATAATTTGATGTATAGACAACCACTAACAGTATATTGCAGTCTATATAACAGGTGTCTCTTGAGAATGAAACCTTGTGTCTCAATGAGATTACTTATATAAATAAAGGTTAAATAAAAATAGATTATCGCAGTCTCTTGTGATACATTATCAAGTCTTTGGTAAGCCTGACCCAAGTACTAAACAAAACCACAAAGGAGGCATTTATTTCACAAATAACCAAATCCTTTCACTCTGAATGAGATAATGGGACGAGTCAACAGGTAAACAAGCTCGTCTTTAAGACTGAGCGACACTGGACACCACAGGGACAAAGGACACCCCATCTAATTGGGTATGGCTAGAATTACAACCAATCCATGCCAAACTGGACGCTCCTACTGTGTGCAGGCAGCACATGGAGAAGCATTTTCTATTTAACTGAGTTCATCCAAAATGTAATACAGTCAGATGCAGACTGTATTCTCCTCTCTAACAGTATGAAAAAAATCTTTAAAAAAGCTTGAATTCAAAGACAGTCAGCACTTCTCTCTGTTATCCACCACCGGCTCTCAATCTCAGGAGAGGCCTGTTTCTACTCGCTTCTCTCTCTGCTGTGGTGGAGTTGTCCTAATGCATGTTTGAAACTGAATATAGAAGCAATAGGTTTTCAATGGCTTTCCTCAGAACCAGAAGTAAGATGATAAGACGCTCTACTACAACAATCTCCACCAACAGCACCCCCACATACAGTCATTATCACACCTTGTCTAGCTGGTACCATCACTGATTGGGTGACTTGTGATTTTTAGTGAAGAATGGCTGAGAAGCTGCTCAGAAACTTTTGGGTCTTTTTTGTTTCCTGTTGCTCATGTGGCATTAAATTAAAAAAATGTCTTTAAAGTTAAAAGGATGAGGACCTATATTTTCATTATGTCAACAAATCCTATCAATAAAATTAAAACCAACAATCAATTAGTCCGCCTCATTACTTTCTGTCTCCCTCACCCCATTAGTTCCTATACCAAAGACGGAAATAATTAACTTTCCTAAAACATCTGGGCACTGTAGTTTCTAGCAAATGTTACTCAAGCAGGAGTAAATAGTGTAGGCCTATTTGTTTGGGACTCTTTTCAGTCGTGGATTAATACACATTTGGAGCTCCAGTGTAGGGGTGAACGACATGGCCTTAAAATAACATCATGATATTTCAAACTTTTTTTGCAATTGCTCAGAAGGTTTTCCTTTCTTTGACATAATGTTGCTCCGATTAATTACCGTGAAGCGAGCATGCGATGTGGTGATAATCGACCAGCTGTCACCTGAGTTAAATTAGATCCTGGCGTATCTTGTCTCATGGTTAATGCAGTGGCTAAATGACGCCGGTCATAATGTAGTGCTGCTAAAAGGATTTCAAACCCCTTCCACACCAGTGATGTTCCTTTTTTGGAGCCAGCAGCAACGCAACTTTCAGCAGTGTGTGATGCCGCTTATATATGTAATCGTGACGTAGTCAACTAATAAAAGAAATATTGTTGATAATAAAAACATTGTTGTCATATTATATGCAGGTATTTTCTTGTACAATATGATATGTCACGCCCATGACTCAAAATAAACTACAGTGCCCATGTTGACTGTAATGAATGTGGCTCATTAATGTGTCTTTAATAATGTTTGGACAACAATTGAGCTCTATGGAACAGAAAAATAAAGATGTATTAGACTTTAGCTAAACATACACTTGTTAGTAGAATCAACTCATTGTTGGTTTTGGTCTTTTCAAGAGATTTGTATTATGTAATAAAACATAAAAAATAGAATATTACCAGACTCATTCTTCCCAGTTACCTTGGATAACTAGCACTTCCCTAACAAGCTAAACTGTGCAGCATGAGGATAAATGTTGCAGAGTCCTGACCATGACTTTGCCTTAATATTTTGCCACCATCTCTGGTTTAAAAGTTTGGATAAAATGCGCAATTTAACAGCTTTAGTAAATCACTGCTACTGAGTAAAAGTAAAGATGAAGAGTGAATTTCTCACAGTAAAGATTAAAACACTGTCATGGGTTGCACAGCCTATTGTTTCAGTCAATTTATTCTGCCATTCAAGCAGAAAAACCAAGCAGGTGACAACCAAAACAAGCACAATACAGGGCTAACCATTCAGACGCAGCCAAGGTCATTGGTCTCCGCCTCTCACCACACTGTGAATACACGTCTAGCTAACACAGCTGAATACAAACCGACGGTAGACAACTCTGTTCATCTGGTGAAGCAGTGATTAATTACTATTGTGAAGATATTCCAGAAATCAATAGAGCAGAGATTGCAGTCACTTTCAGAAATAACGTATTTTACTCAATCCTAATCACAGCTCATGTTCACTCAGTTTCCTAAATGCAGCAAATTATATATTATATTATAAGTCAAAGCATCATCTCAGTCATTGGGTTTTCCGAAAACAGCTCAGTTTTGGCATCTTTGATTGATAGAGGATTTACCCCGTATTGGCTGATAGCATATTGTACCCCAACAAACCCAGAGAGCCGGGATTAACTATTTACCAGAGTGCAGAGAGGGAGGAGAAACTATAAATCATGACATGTACAGACATTCATTTAAGCTTTTACTCAGTCTGTGCTGTAACATCCAAACAGGATGCCAGTTCACAGGTTATGACAGTCCAGTCTTAAAGTCTTTATGAATAATCCAGGGATGAAATATGAGCTCTGCAAGATTTGACTGCTTCTGAACAATAACATTTTCATTTTTCAACATTTTGTTTGCTCAATATTAGCTGTTTGTCCTAAAATGCTCTGCAAAGAGTATGACACGGTCAATGAATATTAATTTGCAGCAGACAATAGTAAAGACATGTTGTGTTTTAGGAGTCCAGAGGGAACTTTGTGTCTGAACAGTGTCTGAAGCTCAATTTGCCTAAAACAAAACATAATCCTTGAATATGAGAGTTGGATGTGTATGTTTTTGTAAAAACACTAAGAGGGAACTTTTATCAAGTGAAGCCTCCAACTAAAAAGAAATAGCATGTCTTAATGCATGTATCCATCTTAAAAATGGGATTTAATCTTCTTCTAAATACAGAATCAGACTAAATTCAGTGCAAAGTTCAGTCCTGACAGCGGCTTCTGGACTGAGGATTTATGAGCTGTAATTGCTTTGGTCATTCAGCCCTGCATGCATTATGGTGCTCTAACCTACATCCAGCTGTTTACTAAGCAGAATGTGGACAGTGTGTCAGTTTCCTAGTTGTGGACGCACGTTTGTGTTTAAGCTGCTAGTATAGGATTCAAACAATCTTTGCAAGATCAAGGCCAAATATGTGTTGCTTACAGTCCAGTTTCCATACAAATGAGTCAACTGACAGCTAGATGTAATATTATGACATTTGAAACATGCCCTGCTATGGGCTTAGTCCCATCCACGAAGGACACATCTGGGCATTCTGTCGATTTGCAGCTGGGACAAAAGGCTATCAGGCTGCCATCATCTGCAGTGGGTCATTTCGCCCCCGTCAATCACCAACATACAGCTCACATCAATGAGGCCTCATAGAGCATTACGACGTGAAGACCCAAAACATTACAGGCCCCAGTTGGTCGTGATGTAAGCATTTCTGCAGTAAAAACAGATATTACTGATGCTGTAGGCCCCGTTTTTCTAACCCACTGCTCCAGTTCTCATTTCTCAAGCTCCACCTTTTTCTCAGATGCCGATTGATTGCCTTTGCCTCGCCTTGAATTGCTGCAGTTTTATATTCGCACAAACTCGATACGCCCAAAAATGACTCCGCATGAAGGCTCTTTGCATGTCGTGTGTTTACCTCGGGGACTTGAATCCTGCAGGTACGGGGGAGCAGTGGGTGTGACGTTCTCGGAGTTGGGACCCGACAGCAGAGGAGATCGCTCGTCCATGCCGTCGGACGCCATGTCGTTAACCGCGAGAATTGACGGGCAGAGACGGCGAGGAGACTCCTGGCTGCACCGAGTCTTCACCCAGCACGGAGCAGCAGCCAGTGGCTGGTTGTTGGTGCCGAGTTGCTCCGGTCCAGCAGCCCCGGTGACGGCAGCCTGGAGGAGGGAGGAGCTCCGCGGTGATCCCCGCCCCTCACTGACATGACCCGGGGCATGGGCAGTGCCGTTAAACCGTGTAGATGGAGCTAAATACTGCACACATGACATTTTGTGCGAAAATTATTTCCAAAAGTTGTATCAAGTGTTTTGAAGTTTGTAAACACGTGCATATATTATTTGAATTTTAGTCCATATTTTAATAAAGAACTAGGCTATATAAAATGTCCTGTTTGGACTATTTTTAAAGATATCGTGGGACACAGTGGTATATCAATAAAGCAATTTCATCAATTTCTAGTTTTCGCCACTAGATGTCACTGTATGGTTACTTATTTTCTGTGTGGTCCATCAGTATTTGGACCATAATGTGTTACAGACCAACCGTTATGACACAAAAACTGTATACATATACAGGACAACCCGTAAAATATATACATATACATGTATTATTTTTCAACGTGTGTGTTTGTATATGTATATTTATATGTTATTTTGTGTGGGGTTGTATGGATGTATAGATGTGGCTGGCTCTGGCTCCTCACTGCATCTGAGAAGCTAATAAGAGATTGTTAGAAGATGAAGGGTCGGGTCCATCATTTCACCCACTCACTCAATTATTTCATTTCATTTTAAAATTTAAATGAAATAATTGCCAAACCCATTGCCGAAACCCAGTTTGGCTATGTAGCCTAAATGACCATAATAGTTCACAACTGGCAGTTTATTAGAAGCACCGGCCCAACAGAGAGCTCAGTGGTCAAACAATGGATCTTGGAGCCAGTAACATATATTAGTAACCTAATAAGGTCTATACTTGTACATGTTGCATGCAATTTTTTACATGCTCCTAAAAAAGATTTTGATATAATGTTTAACTTTTTTTTTAACTTTAATTTGTCCATGATGTTACTGTCAACAACATGTAGATGAAAACTAAACTTAATCAAGACTAAAATAAACTGTTCTTAGCGTCTAGCTTACTACAATAATAGCAGAATGATGAAGTATTAAAACAGTTAAATTATAGAGAAAACAGTCATAGCCTAAAGAAGGAGCAAATAATGCAATGCCAGTTTTTTTCAATTTAAAAATAATATTAGGCGAGTTGTATTTGTTGCTCTTTCCAAACATTAACTTTTAAATGAATTGTTATCATCATGAAAAGGATGTATTTACTGAGAGCAGAACAATAATGTGCTTTAGAGATGATTTGTTATTATTTTCTCTACGAATTGCAAAATAAAGCTGTTTCCTAAAATTTGCAGTAGTTGGCGACATTGCAACATAGGAAAATGGCAGACCCATCATGGCCAACGCAAACAGTATGCAACGTTTAAACTAGTATAAACAATAAAACATTAAGACCAACATACCACGACAACAAAGCACAACACTGGGTAATAACAAATTCAACACGTGAACTGGTTGTTATGGATTCATCACGACCTTATTGCATATTGGCACAGGCAAAGCTACCGAAATTGAACCCTATCCAAAACTCCTTTTCTCAGACGAGCGTCAATTTGGGAGCTTGAAGGAAGGAGTGGAAAATTGTGCAAACGACCGCGAGTTGTATATACAAAGAAATAAAATACTTGTTTTCCAAATGGTTTTAAAATCATTAGGATCTAAAAAAAAAAACTTAAAAAACCCATCTGGCTACCACCAGCAGCTGTAGACCAGAGCCATACTGTCTGGACAGGTCTAGATGGATCTAATGCTGCATTTTACATTCCCATCTTTCTTTAGAGTTACAAAACTTTTGTTTTACGGTTTGTCCTGACATTCACAGTACATCCTTTAAGATTGATGGTGTGTGCCTCATGGCCGTTCCTCCCCTTACATTACAACACCCTCGATAGTTTGTGCCAAACTATCCCATTCCTCGTTGCTTATGTCAGGGTGAGAGCCTCGGGCTACATGAATTCTTTCCCTGGTCTTTCAGAAGAAATAAACTCAGATGCCAAGTATGTGGGACAAAACAAATGTAAAAAAAAACCAACCTTTGTTTGTTCTTAAAACTGCATAATAACAAATGTTATGGGTGTATCTGAATTAACAGATTAAATGCACAGGTTGTGATTGCATGATGTTTAGAGCGTTTTGAGTTTAAAATTTAAGCCTGCTGCTCCTGTTTAGGACATTGTAAAATGGCTCATAAATTCCACGAACATCACACTACTCCATTCAGACGACTTGAAGTCTTTAGGGGATCAAAAAGATGCAAATGAACACTTATACCAGAAAAGTACAATTCAGCATAGAAATGAAAGTCCACTTTTAGGTATAAATTACAGAAAAGCCCTGCAGCAGATCTACTTTTTCCAGCATGGCTGTCTGGTGTATAGCGCTTATAGGCTATGTAGAGAAAGTAGATATTTCCAGCCAGACTACAAGTGTAGCTGAAGATCATTGGGTTAAGTTTCCCGCAATTACTCCACAGACTCTGACGGAAAATCCTTGCTCCTATTCTGCTGTTACCGGGCCAGTAAATACTGATTCACATCGCATGTTACAGGCTGCAACGACTCATTTTTTCCGACGACTTCAGGCACCGAAGCAGAGTCTCAGAACTCCCAGCCTGCTTCGTCGCTTTGCAAGGTAAGACACGTTACATACATGAGCGGGCGACATGTATGGGCCTACGGTATAGAGGGAAAAGATTGTAGGAGTTAAAGTTGTTGCACTGGTAAGGAATAGCGGATTATCTGTGAGGCTTCTTTCTTCTTAAACTTTCTTCTGCTGGTAAACCATGAAGCTACCATAACGAGAGTAAAACTTCCGGAGATAATAAGAAATAAAACATATGCTTTAGCCCATGAGATATGTAAATTACTGTACCGAAAAAGAACACTGCTCTTGGTGGAGACATATGTGGCAGAACTGTATCAATTAACCTTGGATCTTTATATTTAACGTAACCTAATGAATACCTTTATTTTGAAGGTGAAATCGCATTGTGCCTGTATTGACAAACTTTTATGACAAAAAACCTATACTACATTACTTTGAATTGGATACCTTCATAAACACGGGTCTCATCTATCATACCATGATTGAGTCTACGGTTTATTTCTTCTGCCTGTTTTGACATCGTCGTCGGCTCTGTGGTTTGCGATGCATTGGTCAAGCGCGCCGCCGCTGGACTGGAGGACACTACGCCAACTCGACCTGTGTATTTAGATGTTGCCACAACCATGGTGGTAAAAGGTTTTGGTTCAGGTTTAGGAGGGGGAGTTTTGACTCCTAGTTAATGCAAGTAACGTACTAGTGGAAGTAGAAAATAATAATGATAATAATTGAACATTTCGATTTCACTGAGAGCTACTCCACTCCAACAGGTGGCGGTAATCAAGCAAAACGGCCGCCGACCACTGTTAATGTGAAGAAGAAGACGAAGATATGCGTCACTTCAAAACAAAAGTGCTTCCGCTCTGGTCGCCGTGTCTTCAGGAAGAGTCTCAAATACTCCCGACAAGGACGACCAAACGTCAAGTAACAAAAAAAACATCTCCCTCCCAATGTCCAGTGAGTGAGTTGATAATGAGAGCTCCGATGTCTCCAGCATTAACCAGGACGCTCTTTTTCTCACCACTAAAGCTACAGTAAGCTGCCGTTTAATGCTAGCTAAATCATCGGTTCACCGAGCACTGCTAACTTGCGTCATTCATCTGCCTGCTGTGGCTAATAGGGATTAGCTCGCCGTTAGCTTCACGGTAGCTAAGTGTAAATGTGGCTGCTCCAGTTTCCATTTGAGCTCCACTTACCGTGAGTTTCTCTTTTGCTGACTCTGTGTTGTGTTTTTGAGGAGCTGTTTGTCCAGCACCTGGCTCTCGCTTCATTCAACGGTCCGGGAAAGAAACCAACACTCTATCGTACAGCGACCTGGCTCAAACCGCGCAAGGAGAAGGAGGTTTTCCACTTTCTTACAGGTGAGACCCAGCCACAGGCTGGTAACGTTAGACCTACAGGGACTTTCTGAGCACGTAATGTTGGGCACTACTAACCTTCTCTACTATAACACATCAGTTTAATAAGTATCTACCTAAAATGAATGCCGTCTACTACAAAAGCCATGCAATATCTATCACCACGAAGGTTATAATCAATTTCATGGTCATTTGGATGCTGTATGGGAGTCATGGAGATTCTGTACTGAATATATTTGTATGTGGCTCTATGTATATCTATAGTCAACTCAATGCACAAACTACATCTCCCAAAATGATTATAAAGTTAAATCAACACCTCAGTGAAACATTATATATATAATATATATATATATATATATATTATAATAATATATATTATATATAATATATATATAGAAATATAAATACCATACAAATGTGAATTACATGTACTTATTGACTAAACCAAGTATTAGGAAGAAACAAAGTGGTCCATTTTATATAAAATACCAAGTGGTTCATACAGTAATCAACAAATGTTTTTTTTCATGATGGGGTAGCTATATTCGGTTATTGACGAATACCTTTTTTTTCAACACAAACTTGCACCGCTTTGTTTTCTTTGCAACAATCATAAATGGAAGTTGCCACAGTCTTATTTTTTCTGCAACAATTTTAAAGCAGTTTTTGTCGTAACCTCATTCTACCAAGGACAACAATAGCTTTTAAGATCTATTTCCACAACCATTCATCATTATTCAGATGCTATAAACATAGTTTCACATCACTTCACATTGGTTCTGGCAGGAATGGCATTCTGCAGTACAGTTAAAGGATAAATAGTGACTATAAGAACAAGTTTGACACATTTTAATATTCTCTTTTATAATATCCTCCAAAGAAGATTCTGGCTCGAGATTTCTTCAATCTTTGGACCAAATGCAAGATGATGATGATGCTGACTTTTAAAAAAGAAACTGGTTACATTCTACAGATGGTATCAAATGCACACGTCCTGCCATTCATTAAATGCACTAGCAGAGAGATACACTGAACTTTTTCTAATGCTTTTTTTAAGATACATTGACAGAATTCTGCTGTAGGACTTATGCAAGACTTTAGGGGACACAGAATTGAAAGTAAAGCCACATAGGTCAAAGTAAAATCAAGTAAAGACATAGAAATTATCTTTAAACACAACAAAAACACCTCTTAGAGGTACATAGAAGTTTTACTGTATGTCTAAGATAAATAACTGATGCCAGAAATCAAATGTGTAACAATGGCTTAAACAAAGCAAGTCTTAGATGAATCATAATGCAATCACCCCTTAACATTTGGAATTTGTTTTGCATTTGGCCTGTATTCCCAAACTATCTGAAGGTTTTGTGGTAGCATTTCTTTTAAGGTCCGGGTTGTTTTGCATGCACAATAATCAGAGGAGTAAATTGTTGTTTTTTCTTTATAACTTGCAGGCCTATATGGGCTTTACTCCATGTAGCGGACCAAGATGTAATGGGAATCCATTCCACACAGGTGGTGCACAAAGTCTCAGTTCCAGAGTTGTTATTGCCTTTTAAATAGGATTGGGTTTTAGAGTGCTATCAAACATTAATTTCAAAGTCAATATACTGATGTTAATATTCTAAGTTACATATGATAGTAAGTAAAAAGAGATCTGTCATGTTGATTGTGTGTAGTTTATCAATCTAAATACTTGAAAGTATAAAAAACCTCCTTTTTTACAGCTTCACTAAAGCAAGTGAACATGCTGCATCTTTCCAAATACAAATTCACACTCAAGCTTAATAGATGTGAATATTTAAAGTGTATATAGAACTGACCACCTTACTATAGCATCATCCTCATGCATTTACAAATTGTTTAGATTTGATATTAAAATAAAGATTCATGCTGTCTGATATTCATTGTTACACCGCATGTATTTTACACCACAACTTTGGCCAAATATATGTATGTAAATGCAGTGTATATATTGTCGAATGACGTTTTAAACAGTCAGTCTGTTGTTCTGTTTTAAGCTAGAGGCTGATAGCAGGACCATCAATTCTCCACGTGAAACATATTGCTAAGTGGTAATATAAAACATGAGTTAACAGCTACATGTTCATCAACTCTCCCGTTATGTGAGGTTTATTTCTCTGATTCCAGTTTACGGATGCCACTTTTAGGTGCTTCGATGAGATAAGGTGCAATCAAATGTTTGTCCTCATACTACGGACTAACATAATCCTGAGCATGCATACATATGCTACATTGTTACATGAATATAAAAACAGCACACATAAGGCAAGTGGTTGCATTGTCACTGTTGATGAGTTTGTTGAGTCGAAGCTGTATGTCAAGCAGAGTATTCTCTAAAGTAGAAAATGATTCTCTAGGTTGTTGCCATGTGCTCTCTTCCATCTATGGTCCCTTGTGTTGGCAAGATGCTCCTTCAGTGCTGAAAGAGAATGACAAACCACAGTAAATGTCTGAGACTTGGACACATTTACACACTACTCTGTGTCCCCTAGCCCCCCCCCCCCCCATTCATAAATGTCAAAGTAATGAGTCTGTTCGCTCCCCTCTAATAGAATAAAACACTGAATTGCGTTAATTTCTACAGCTGTTTTCATGCCACAGCCTCGTCTCAGCCAGATCTCCCGACAGATGACTCTTGCAAAACACTGGACATGACTCAGCTGCTTGTTTGGCTGCTGTTTCCACTTCTTCTTTGGCATTCAAGCATTGTTGTTTCGGCCAAACAAGTAACACTGATCAGGGATCTGACTGCCTCACTATACAATAATTTAGGAATAACTCACAGCTGGCTTTGGATCAGTATTTACCAGATACTTGAATTGATACTTGAATTTGCCCCTGTAAAGTGGCTTGTAGCTGAATTTTGTGACAGGTCTCTGGAACGTATGGTTCTAATGTATTAAATATAAATATGCAACAACAGAAAGCCATATCACTGATATTTGTACCTGCTCCTATCCATTAAAAAAACAATTTAGTACAAATTGATATTATCCCCACATCTTTTTTTAATCACATCGTTGTTCTATTAAATTAAATATGCTTCAACCCCCTCCCACCAGTCATTTTCATACAACCCCTGAGGTATAATCCATCAAATGGTCCATGGACTTTGGTTCCTCACTAGTGAGTATCCCCTGCTCCTTTCCTCCTTCCTCGTTTCCTCCCGAGAGGCAAACACCTTTTCCATGGTCTGTATAGTTTCTACCACATCCAGGTGGTCTGAGTGGATCCCCGGACCTCCTCTCTGGCTTGGTGTTCGTAGGAAATCCTCCCTCTTCCAACCCACTGGTGGTGGACACAGCCTGCAGGGCAGCCCTGTTTTGGAGAACAAGCAGACGGGACCTGGCAAACTCTCAGGTCCAGCTATGTTTTCCCAGCAGATTGGAGAGATGGTGGTAACCAGAAGGCTGGGTGCAGTTGACTGGTTTTCCTGGGGTCTCTGTTATGAACGGCTGTCAGCAGGGAAGCTGTGAAGCAGGTGCAGAAGAGATGATCCAGAACCCCACTCCCAATCCTCAAGGTATGGTTCCCCAGACTCTTGTTCAGTGGCAAAAGTAGGAAGAGGCCCCGCTGCTCCTACACCCTCTGCTGGGAAGCGACCCCCAGCAGGAGGGAGACAGACAGGCAGAGCAAGGCCCTGCTCACGCCCCGGTAGCATCTCCAAACTGGCTGAAACATGAAGTTTCAGCTTTATTAAGACTAACACACACACACACACACGCACGCACGCACGCACGCGCGCGCGCGCGCAAACGCACGCACGCACACACACACCACACACACACACACACACAACCACACACACACACACACACACACACCACACTTGTTTCCATGTGGTCTTTTAATGTAACACAGCTATTGCTTTTTCACACAACAGGTCTCCCTTTTTAAGAGCCATACATATATCACGATTCTTGAAATAAGGGACAAAACATGTCCCCCATCAAAATTTGCAATTGCTTAAAAAACAATAAAATGTTTTAAAAAAGCTTTAAAGTGAATATGAAAGACTATGTAGTTGTAGACCCTTAGTTTATAATTTATATTATTCATAGTACTTTTCTAAATACCGGCACTGTACTATGAAAGTCCGTGCAAATGAACTCGTCTCAGTAGAGGTCACAGTACCAAACTGCAAAAAAAGAGTTTAAAATTAACAAAATGCACAAATATGAATTAAGGTTAATTGCATGGCTTAATAAAATATCACAACATACTTAAAGTGAACATTGCATTATTTTGTACATTAACACAGCCTTTCAAAATCTGTCATCATTCACGTCAAAATTTTTTCAAAATATTCAGCAAATTAGTTGAAATCCTCGTGGTCAAGCTTTTATGTGTCAACACTGTCTTCAAAGTAGGGATGATTTCAATCAAGAATTTTAAAATCTATGTTGGTATTTTGGTTTAGTTTAGTGGCAGCTGGAAACTGAATAAAATCAAAATGGCTACCATTAACTAGACATGATTAAGTTGAAAAAACATGTTGTTTTGTCAACTCCGTCAGACGTCAACTCTCTCAGATATTTTGTCTGACGGTGTTGACATGTAAGCTGACGGAGTGGAAAAGTTGCCCAAATACTTATTAAGTAATGTAGAACAACTAGATAACATGATAATATTATCTAAGTATACATGTTGATTGACTTAACATATCTTATATATCTAAATGCCAATAACTTTAAAATTGTTTATGTGTACTGCAGGCAGACATAGACAGAAACGGTCAGTGGAGGAGCAAAGAAAAAGAAACAGGAGTACCAGAGAAAAGGAGAGAAAGAATTAACAGTGATCAGAAAGCAGAAGAGACCAGTAGAAAAGGAGAGACAGAGATGGAAGGACAGGGTCCAAAACCAAAGGTAAAACAAGTAGGAGAATTAGGACCAAGAACAAAGAGGCACGCAGAAAGTATTGGAGGAAAGCAAAGAAAAGGTCCAGAGCTATGCAAAATAGACGGCTAAATAAAATAGACACCCACCAGAAAGTCCTCTGGACCAGACTGTTGAGGAGCCTACTTCAAGCAGGCGTGCCCTTGCAGCTGAGAGGGAAAGGAGAAAAAACAGGAAAAGACATTCAAGGGAGATAAAAGCATTGAAAGAAAAGGTTAAGAAATTAACAAAGAGCAACAAAAAACTAAGAAAGCAGGAAGTCGAAAAAAAAAAAAAAAGGGCCAGGAAGAGCCGTCCATTGGCACTGTTGATGGAGGAGATGGAAGACGAGTTGGGAGAAGTGGGGGACTCGGTTGAAGAAATGGAAGATTGGTAGATGAAAGGAAGAGAAGAAATGGAAGGTCCTGAGGGTGATATGTTGACATGACTATCAGCAGTATTGAGACGGTTGATTGGCTTGCAGTGGTGTATGAGGATCATGGTGGTGGGGAAGTCCATTGATCTAGGATAGAACACCACGATGTGAAAGTTGAGTTTATGCATCCTCGTGGTCCTACTGCCAATTTTCCACCAAAACATGGGAGGAGGGATGTCTGTTTTTGTCCAGTGAAGATTTCATTTTAAAACTGACGGGACAGCTTGTCCCGTCCAAGCAAGCCGGACCAGGGAACTCTATGCCATAGCCCCGGATGTTATGGACTTCATAGAGCGTAGGCATGTTCAACACCTCTTGTCCAATGCCATGTCCACAGGTTAGATAAAGTATTATATACATTTCTAATGCTTGGCTCTAAACTGAAGGCAGTAATAAAAGATAAAATTATCTCTATATATTACTTACTTGTTGAGAAAAATTGACGTAGAACTCATAGAACTTACAGTACCTACCTGAGACCCTATAGAAATAAGGTTAATTACCTGTCTCAACCGATGTGTTAAAGTATAGCTGGAATTTCAACAGACATTTCAACCGGTTTACTTTTACAGAAACACTGACGTTATGAGTCTTAATTCTTCACTTTTCATTTTTGCAGTGAGCCTTTGGAAGGAGTCAGGAAATAGATGGGGAGAGTTCTGGATCCTGTTATACTTCAATATTTGTACATTATTAACACTATTACATAACTTTCTTAGTTAGTTCTCAGCTTATTGTGTCCTCTTGCAAATCATTTGTTAGATTTAGTTTATGGATGACCAATAGAGGACCTCCAGATACATTTGCTCTTTTCTTTTGATATTAGGAACATTTTCACATTTTCATGTGTGCCTTAAATATCCTGTCACCAGATACTATTTGTTTAAAGTTTGATTTACCTTTCCCTTGATACGCTCTCCCTTTGCCATGTCAAAACTAGGTAAAAATCTTTAATCAGTTTGATTCTCAATTAGTTTGTCAACACCGTCAGTTGTGTGTCAACACCGTCAGTTGTGTGTCAACACCGTCAGTTGTGTGTCAACACTGTGAGATGGAGGTTTTTCATTTTTATAAAAAAATGTAAGTTTCTTTTGTTCAATTGAGTGTGTTCATACATTAAAACATCAACTTATCTACATGCATCAGTGTCTTGTGTGCACAAAACTACTGATTGTAAATATTAAAAATGAAAAAATGAGTAAACTAAATCAAAGTAATTTAAAATGGCAAATTCCAAAACAATGTCAAATAATATTAAAAGTGTATACAATGCAATTTATCTATTCACCTTGATAGAACACCATTTCTACACACTAAATACTTTACAGGGTTGTTAGTTGACAAACACACAATAAAAACATATTGTCAGGTGTCAGACGGAGTTGACAAATGTCAAGTTACTAAGTGAGTAAATGTCAATTTTTATAAAATTGGCTAAATAAAAACCTGTTCCTTT